>NC_043702.1:155859872-155927379 GCF_006229205.1 Suricata suricatta | reverse complement strand
ACTGAGCCACCCGGGCACCCCTCATTCTGAGTGTTTTTAAGAGAGCTACCATTTAACCTAGTTTGTCTATGCTCTGTCCATCGTCCAAGCTATTTTCTATGTATGTGGACTGTGAAGGAACACTGTTCCGTGAATTTCCAGAGTGCTAGAAATCTGAACTAGAGATTTTTTTATGCTTGATAAACAATAATCATGTAGTCATTTTTTCATTGATTCACTCATCAAACAAGTATTGATCATCTACCACATTTCAGGCATTAGGTTTGAAGTAGAGATAAAACAGTATTAAGATACAAACCAGTACTTCAAATTTGTTTAATCAAAGATAAACATGGGCACTTGAGGGGAAGAGCACTGGGTGTTGTATGGAAAACAATTTGACAATAAAATATTATGGAAAAAAAATAAAGATAAACATGTAGAGGATTCTTCCGAAGTTTCACGATTAAAAGGTTTCAGAGTTTTTAATAGTAAAAATAGAGACAAGGAGCTATCTTACCTCTGCTCTCCCTTTCCTTCTTAGTATGAGAACTCTTTTATTCGACAGTGTAGGAACACAACCACATTCTGCCTGTGAGGCGTAATTAGAAGTCTGGGAGTCTGGTTTAATAGACAAATCTAATTCTGATACCCCCTCTACCGTTCAGTGTTCTTGTCATCATTTTTAGAAACTTCAGTACCCATGAAAACGATTTGCACAATATTATGACTTCTCAATTTCTTAGTCTTATCAACCCCAAAGGTCTGTGTTTCCTCTTGATCTCACCCAATCATCCACATCCCCATCTTGATTCATAGCAAAAGTTTATTTCTTAAGCTTCTTTTCATTTATCATTAAAATGTTACGTTACTGGGGCACCTGGGAGGCTCAGTCAAACATCTGACTTTGGCTCAGGTCATGATCTTGCAGTTTGTGAGTTCAAGCCCCACCTCGGGCTCTGTGCTGACAGCTCAGTGCCTGGAGCCTGCCTCGGATTCTTGGTCTCCCTCTCTCTCTCTCTGCCCTTCCCTTGCTCATGTTCTCTCTCTGTCTCAAAAATAAATAAAACACTAAAACATAAAAAAATAAAAGTAAAATAAAATATCTCCTTACTTTCTCCCTGTACCTTACTCTCAGCTGATGACCTGGCACATTCATTGAGCTTTTGCACTTACTGTGCCATCTGCATGGGTGCTTTTCTCCACATATGTGCATGACTGGTTTATTCCTGGGACCTGCCCACAGAGTTAGTTAAGAAGAACAGGAGTCTGAGCAGGCTCCAGTTACAGTGAGGGAAGCATGACCAAAAGCCAAAAGAGAGAATTGACATTATATAAAAACAACAACAACAAATCACCACCATGAAGTTAAAAAATGATGCAACAGCTTTCTTACAAAGTAAATAATAGTTGAATAGGCAATGCTGGAACTGAAAGATAAGACATAATAACACCTTTATCAGAAAGAGGTTGAGAAAGAAAGGCGTGGAAAACATATTTGACCAAGGTCCTTATTTTCCAGCAACAGAGATGAGTTTTGCGAATTCCCCTTAAACTATATAATGGACCAAAATACAAATGTTAAAATAGATATAACTATATTTGTTGATTAAGAAAAATGTCCTTGATATATTTTTAATGAAAAAGTTTATAGAAAAAGAATGAAATCTTGCCATTTACAACAACGTGGGTGGAACTAGAGGGTATTATGCTAAGTTAATTAAGTCAGTCAGAGAGAGACAGATATCATATAATTTTACTCACATGTGGAATTTGAGAAACACAACAGATGAACCTGGGGGAAGGGTAGGAAAAATAAGATAAAAACAGAGAGGGAGGCAAGCCATTAGAAACTCTTAAATATAGAGAACAAACTGAGAGTTGCTGGAGGGGTGGGGGGGGTGGGCTAAATAGATGATGAGCATTAAGGAAGGCACTTGTTGGATGAACACAGGGTATGGTATCTAAGAGATGAATCACTAAGAGATGAATCTAAGAGATGAGCCTACTCCTGAAGGAAAGACTACATTGCATGTTAACTGACTTGAATTTTTTATTTTATTTTATCTTACTTTATTTATTTATTTTTGAGAGAGATAGCATGAGCGGAGGGGCAGAGAGAGAGAGGGAAAGAGAATCCCAAGCAGGCTCTGCACTATGAGCACAGAGCCCAGTGTGGGGCTTAAACTCAGGAAACCATGAGATCATGACCTGAGTGAACCCAAGAGTCAGTCACTTAACCGAGCCACCCAGGTCCCACACTAACTTAAATTTCAAAAGGAATAATAATAATAATAATAATAATAATAATAATAATAAAATTTTAAAGACATTTTAAAAACTGCTAAGAGGGGCGCCTGGGTGGCTCAGTCGGTTAAGCCTCAGACTTCAGCTCAGGCCAGATCTCACGTTCGTGGGTTCGAGACCTCCGTCAGGCTCTGTGCTGACAGCTAGCTCAGAGCCTGGAGCCTGCTTCTGGTTCTATGTCTCCTTCTCTCTCTGCCTCTCCGCCTCTCATGCTCTGTCTCTCTCTGTGTCAAAAATAAATAAAACATTAAAAAAATATTTAAAAATAAATAAATAATAAAACTGCTAAGAAAACAAGCAATTATAGGGGAATCAGACTGGCCATATGTGGTTCAGGGTGCAGGGGACTAGGCAGAGCCAGTCAAGCACAATGAAAGCAGCACTCAGAACTCTTGAGCTGAAGTCCGGCTTCAGCAGGAACTGGCTGAGCAACATAGGAAGCCACATACTATCTCAGAGCTACTGTTTCCCCATCGTAAAAATGCCTACTTCTCAGGGTTAATCTGAGAATCAAATGAAATGATGTATATTAAATATTTCAATAACCACACACACACACACAAAAGAAATCTGTATAATATACTCTCCTTTTTAAAAAACAATGGAAGGCCATAACCCAATATTAAAACTTAATAACTTGGAGTAAAGAAATCTAGGAAATTTATTCATTTTTCATGTCTGAATTTCATATTTTGTTTCATATTGAGTATATTAATTATGTAATAAGAAATCATGGAGAACCACTAGTTGGGAATAAATCATTCAAATGGCCCAGATGCATCCGGGCATAGGAAAATATATGTTGAGGCAGCAGATGAGAAGGACAAAACAAGATCAGGAATCATAATCTTCGTTGTGTGCATTATGTGTACTCTGACAAAAAATCATATCCATGTGGGATTCTGAGTGTAAGAAATAACATATACAGAACCCTACGATTCACTAGTATAATACCAACAAAAAAAGGCATTTTCATAAAGGCATTCAGTGCCCAGTCATTTTTATAGGTACTAAAGCTCTAAATACGTTTGATAGAGCAGAGTGTGTGTTTCAGTTCTTTATACTACCAATTCTGAGAGTTTACTTACTGGGAGGTATGTTTCAAGGATACTTTCAAAATCTATAAAAATTATATTAGAATGATGATTTTATTAATTTAATTTTCATTTGTAGATAGAATTAATGCATCCACCTTTTTTTCCCAATAGGACTATTTATAGGATGCCTGGAATATAGTCTATTATGAAGGAAGAATGTCGTGACAAGTCAAGGAGCTGGAATTTTAAAAAGAGGGTTGTTTCCTTGGACACGTGACCTTTGCAGTGGCCAGTGCTCAGAGGGTATCCACATTTGATTTAATGTTCTAATGCTGCCATCTTGAAATCCTTAATAATTTTTTCATTAAGAAGCACTTAATTTTATTTTTCCCTGAGTTACACAAATTATATAGCAGGTTCTGCCTCTGGTCTGTTATAACTTGTGATCTGCATTGTTCTGAGATGACATGGGAAAATTCACACCGTCAAACAAAAAGATTAATTCACTGGATATCAAATATACAAGTATTAGAAGTGGCTATTTGGGCATTGACCAAAGGGAATATTAGTTGGGAAGATATCGGGAAGTTTAGCTTTAAAACTTTAAAACTTGATAAAACTTAAGTAAAGATAATGACTTAAGACTTGTATACAGCAGGACATCACAGCTGTTCATGTATTTATGATTAACTGTGTTTTGAAATTGCTTTAACTATTTCCTGATATAAAAGAACTCTTTTGCAAAGGATTTAAGGTAACAAAATCAGGAAATAAAGTAGAATTTCTAGAATTACATGTATTATTTGAGCATGAATTTGTCTATGTCAGGACTTGTGACCATCAGAAGCTGACAATTACCGATAGTCCCTGGATCTTGTGAGTGGTAAGAACCAAGTGAACAAGAATTTATTCGTTGCCTGTAGGATTTACCCAACTATTGTCCCTGTTGCTTCAGCATTTTTTTTACAAAGTCTATGGAAAGGCAGGGCATATCAGACAATGTCAGTCTTTAAGAAGTTTTTTTTTTTTTTAATGTGAGAAGAAGGTGAGAAAGAAGAAATTTTGTTTTTCAAATAATAAGAGAGCACAGCTTGGTGAATATGATACCTTCTCACAAACCCATAAAGAACTGAAAGTTTATGCAATTTTAAAATACCTCAGGAAATGTTCGTGAATATCTTTTAATTCCAAGTCATTTAACTTGCATTTAAACATGCTAGCCTAGCAAAATCATATTGGTAATTTCCTTGGTACAAACGAAATAGATCTGAATGGAGTGGGATTTGGGGAAAAGAAAGAAAATTAAAATTATTGCCTTTAGGAAATAACACTTTTATGACATAAGAAAATTTTAATAACTTTAAGTTTATCTACCAAAAAAATCTTTTTAAAGAGTTTGAATCCAAGCAATTAGTTGAGCTGGAGAGACTATTGTAAAAATTCTCACCCCTTTAGTTACTAGCTGACTTAGGGTACGTGACATAACCTCTCTCAGGAGCCACTGTTCTTCTGATTATAATGCGTTTTGTTTTCCAATGTTATTTAGAGATTGGATGTAAAAATATATGCAAAATAGTTGGCATATTGATGTACAAAAAGATGCAACTTCTTGATCTCCATTTTTATTTGATAAAAGTATATATCCATAGGCCACATATATACGTATTTGGCAACCAGTTTATTGTCTGTCTACTCTATGGGCATGAGAGGATCTCTTTCCTTTCTCAACTCTTCACTTAACTCCTCCAACCTTCCCCCAGGGTCTGTCTTGTTCTTTCTCTCAGCCTCTGGCCTGGGTCAGTTAGTCCCACCAGGTACTGGAAGGGTATGAAGGGCTTTAACAATCCGAGGTGGGAGGGGAGGGAAAAAATATATATTTTTCCCCCATCTAACTTTAAAATGAAACAACTAGCAGGCAAATAAATCTTACCACACCTAAGATTGTCTGCCACTTAGCATTAACTTTGTTAATATGCTAAAGAGTCCTGGTTTTTCTTTTCCAACCATCCCAGACTCCCTTCTGCTCTCCTCCACTGATTCGGCAGTGGCTAGGACGTAGTGTGGTGGTACCCTGCACTGAGAAAGGGATACTCCGGGGAGTCAGAAATTCTAGAAAATTATAGATAGAGTGTATTTTCTATAATCAATTAATTGGTAAGTGAGATACATCTTTCTTTGAACATTTAATGGATAAACGGACTATTCTGAGGGAGTTGGATAGTTTTACTGCAGGAAGATAAACAAAGCAAAGTGAGTTATGTAAATATTGATCTCAGTGGAATCAGACACAGACTCCACACTATTTAAATCTTCATAGGGTCCAGACTTCCCACAAAAATTACAAGCTATTTACATTAGAATATCAGAATAAACGCAGAAAGGCTTCTTACAAAAATGATTAATAAAGCCTGAATGAGTCAAAAAAAATTGCAGTGGAAAAGAATCATTGATGGTGTGGTAGTTTTCCTCTTTGAATTTAAGAATGGGAGCACTAAAGAATATGGTAGAGATAATTACTCCATAAGAAATTTTAATCTAGCCAAAACTGACAAGAAAAGACAGTTACATTGCTTTCACAAAATTATTTGAACAGTTTTTGTTATTTAAAAATTTTTTTTAATGTTTATTTATTTCTGAGAGAGAGAGAGACAGAGTACAAGTGGGGAGTGAGGGTGCAGAGGGAGGGGAAGACACAAAATCTGAGACAGGCCCTGGGCTCTGAGCTGTCAGCGCAGAGCCCTACATGGGGACTGAACCTGAGCCAATGTTGGACGCTTAACTAATTGAGCCACCCAGATGCCCCAAACAATTTAAGGTAGGAACACCTCAGTGTGCTTTTGTTAGTCATTAGGACAGCACAGTTCAAATCATAAATTACAGGCCTGGGAAATACTATAGTTTATTAAGATTAATTTTTTTAATGTCACACAATGCATCGACATTACAATCTGTACGTGTCTATGTTTCTGTGTGGTTTGTGTGACAAAGGCCTTTACGTTATATGTACTTTATGTAGAGAAACAATGTTTGAACTTTGTCTATGTGGTCAATTGCTCTGATATTCCTGAAGGAAGAATCTTTATAAAGGAAGCTCCCTTTCTTGCTCACGAACACTGTGCCAGGGACTGTGCTAAGCTACCTAAGTCTGTACATTGGGGAAGCTCTCTATTCTATCTAAGCAACATGTAATGCCTCTAAGTTGGCAGGTTTAAGTCACAGCTTCTTCCTTTACATCATGGGAAACTAGGAAAGAGATGTCTTTCATGGTTAAAGATGGTTCTCCACAATTAATCAATAAAAATAATATCAACTTAGAATTTCAAAAAGCTATGAGAGATATCCAAAAAGTGAGATATCTTCCAAAGTAATAATGGTGCGTACCTCTCCATAGGTACACGTAATATACACATTAACAAATATTGCAAGGCACATACATATACACACCACACTCACGCATATAAGTGAAATAACATTTTTTAAGGAAATCAACAGCAGCTATTTTAGATATTAAATATAATGTAATCAAATACACAAGTGGTCTGATAAATACACTTTAGCATACATAGCCAGCCTTATTCTAACTGATTTATGTATGAATTCCTCACATAAATTATATCTATCCTAAGAAATTATTCAGTGTGGCTAATATACACCTTAAAAAATGCTGATGGGAAATAGTCTCTTCTTCTGTTAAAAGTCTTGCACTTAAGATTCAAAAGCAATAAACAGAATTTTTCTAAAATAGTCAGAAAATAGTGTTATGAAAGGGGTTATCAACTGAAGTTCAAAATAATAAGTAACTTGGTCACACTCTTTAAAAGTCATTCCCCTGTTTTAAAAATATTTTAAAGCAATTAGTCATTCATTAATTTCATGAAATTGTTGGTGTAAATCAATATTAAATCCTGTAACTGATGCTATACTGTCTAGAAATAAGTAATTTAGTTTTTTTTTTCTCCTACTCATTTCTATATAGTGTCACCACTGACTGGGGACAAATAAGAATATGTACACCTAGGATGTTATTATGAAACTGTCTTATCCTAGATACTAGGATACTGTATGGTACCAGCTATCTGTGGAATCTAAAAAGTCCAACTCATAGAAACAGAGTAGAATGGAGGTTACCAAAGACAAGGTGTTGGAAGGAACAAGGAAATGTTGGTCAAAGGGTAAAAACTTTCAGTTATATGACAAGTAAGTTGAGGGGAACTTATATACTACATGGAGATTATAGTTAATAATACTATGCTTGGACTTGAAAGTTGCTAGGAAAGAAGATTTTAAATGTTCTCATCACAAAAAGAAATGGAAATTTTTGAGGTGTTAAAGGTGTTACTCAGTGCGATGGTGGTCATGTTACAATAGATAAGTGTATCAAATCAACATGCACACTTCACACTTACATAATGCAATATGTTAATTATATCTCAATAAGACTGGAAAAATAAAATAGCATATGATTATAATAAAAATTTAAAAGATAGATTTCTTGCTCTCATCAGCCATTATGCATAACACATGGCCCTAAAAGCACTCATTCATTAATGTAGGTGGTGCATCTTTGCATTCCTATTCACCATGTGACATCATGATAGAGTGATACAATTTCATAAAATGTAAAAATATGTAAATTTTACTCCATGCTATAAAAAATACTGTGATTTACTTAGTCTTTAAGAAATTTAAAATATGTCCAAATGTAAGTTTGGTTTGAATTAAATTATAATACAGAATCTAATTCTTTTTTCCTTTGCCAAATCCCAGATCTCCATTTGTGAGCCAAGACCCATTTTTAAATCACGTTCAATAAAATTGCCAAATTTATGTTACTTTTCAGTTATGGACGATGTTTCCAACCTAAGACAATTATTCAAAATGCAAATTGAAAATTTTACAGACTATTATATTAAAACCATTCTGAAGGACTTTCTTTAGAATAATACAAAATAAATTGCAAGCATTAACATGGTCTGTGAGATGTTCAATGACTTCCCCTCTCCCTACTTCTCCATCCTTATCTCAAGTCTCCAGTTAGCCTGTGCTTCATTCTTCATATCAGGGGCTACAGAAACAAAAGTCTTCGGAAGTTTGACAAGTTACCTAAATGTGTGCCCACAGTTGGTCCCTCTTCCTTAATCCCACCTCTGAATTCACCTGTGGCTGTAGAAAACAGTTCTTGGCATGATGGAAGCATTTCACTCTGCATCTCTCTCCTTCACTGCAGGAGGGTAACTCTAACCCCATGGAAGCTTGCTGAGTAAGGGCAGGTACAACTGATTTTTTGAGAATGATTCCTTCAAGGATGAAGCAATGATTGCCCAATGGTGTGTGTGGACGGGTGGAAGTTGGTGAATAAATGCCACAGCCTCTCCATCTTCTTGTGGAACAATTCAGAAGGATGTTCTATGTTGTTTGAGAGAGGGTCCTCATTTTGAGCTCTAATTGCCTAAAATAGAACCCACTTATTAGCATACATCTATTTGCTTTCCTTTCTGTCTCTTTTTCAGCTCTTTTGCATTTGTGCTTCCTGGGATCATCTCTCAAGTCAAGTACCTATTGCCAAGTCCTTGATTCCAAGTTTGCTTAATTTAACTTAAAAGGAATGGTAAGCATTGTGTTCACCTGAAGAATCAATGACCAACATCAAAGCATTTGGTTTCTTTTAAACAAACCAAGATGGGGAGGAGGAGGTCTTCAGAGGTATAAGTCCCTGTGATTAAGCTTTCTGATACTGAATTGCCAGACGTTCCCTCCATATGTCATTTTATTTCATGTGTCTGTGTCTTTTGTGCTATTTTCTGAATGAAATGCCCTTCCTCAGCTTTCACTCAAGTAATTTCTTACCTTTAAGAAGCGGTTCAGATATTCTGAGAAACCCAGACCCAAGCTTCTTCCGTAGAAATAGGCATGGATTTCCTACTTTAATCCTTACCACATTATATTGAGATGATCTGGGTAAGTTCTTTGAGAACAGGGGCCACAAGTAACTCACCTTTGAGACTCCAGGATGGCACAGTGCCTGGTATGAACTCAGTACCAATAATACTAAGTGAGTTAATACCTTTTTTCCCCAAAAAAAGCACTTAGATGTCAGGCAACGCTTTAAGTGCTCTCCTGTATTAACTCATTTAATCCTCATGACAGCCTCTTGAAGTATCTACTGTTACCATCACCATTTAAAAATGAAAAAGCTAAGGCAGATTGAGGCCAAGTGACTTGCAGGTCACACAGCTTGCAATTTATGAGCCCAGGACAGGCTGAGGCTAGAAGCTATATTATTCACAACTCCCTGTCACTGCTTCTCTTGAATTAAATATCAAACCATACACCTAAGTAATATAAAACACAATTTCCTATCATTTTTTAGAGATCTCTATATCTAATCTGAGATAACCCTTATTCTATGTCTCTACCTAGTCATCAAAAGAAGACGCTAAAATCCTCTCAAATTACACAATATTATTTACAAAAGCACTAGTGAGAAAATATTTGAAATGCAACATTCCTAAACATCATATGATTTGTAAGCAATCATTGTAGATTTTCTTGTGTGCCAGAAATTTACTTTAAAATTTTTAATATTCTATGAAAAATAAGATGCTCTGTCTAGGTATTATTGGTTTTTAGAAGTCTCTACTCTTTCGAGAAAAGATTCAGTGATTGTTTCTGAAAAGTGAATGACAAATGATCAATTCTCAATGCATTGTGTAGCTATGTAAATAAGATCCAAATGTTAGGCTCCTGCTACAGATGCTGTTAATGGCAGTAGACTTGGTAAATTTCAGAGAACAAGCCTCCGGTGACACTGCAAGTCCTGTTTCACACTGTGTGCATCCTGTTTCCTGTCGACAGTGGCTATACTGAGCGCATAAGCTAAAATTTACACACTATTTAGTCTGCAAATGTTCTGTGTCCTTAGCCTTTAGCAATGGAAATATGCCAGTATCTTTTTCTTACATAATACCCTGTCTTTATCAGATTTGAGGCCATTTTATCTATCATGGAATTATAAATTGTTAATGTCATTTCTGCATTAGGAGTTTCCTAATAATCTTAAATCTAGATAAAGAGTTAAACTTAAATTATACCACAATCTTCTGATCAGAAAAATAACTTTAAATGCATCATCTAAGTAAACTTGAGGAATTATTTAAAAATTTAGGAGTCCTTGGCCAAATCTCTACTGAGAGATGAAACTTCTAAAAGCATTATCTAAATGAATAGGAGAAAGTGGAGAGATTTATTTTGTAGCCAAATCATATAATTTAACACTGACCTTTACTTTTTTCCTAACCTAAATTTTCTATAATCTCATTTAAGCCATTATTTTAGGTATATGATTTATTTACCGCATTTTTCCCAAGTAAATCTTAATAAGCAAACAGGATTTTTAAAATTGATGATTACTTAAAATTTCAAACACTCTTATTTTTTCTAATAAGTATTCTAGTAATACTTTACCAAACAAATACAAAGCAGAAGAAAAAGGAAAATTAAATGAAAGGCTATGATCATACGTGGAGTAGGATATTTACTCATTGACAGCCGAGTTTAAATATCTCACCAAATGCATTATTTTTATTTTTCTAAAAGTTATTTTCCAATTATGTTTCCCATAAAACATGGTGATCACTCCAGCATAGAGAACTGCTCAATGAAACAATGTACTTTAGGTTTCAGGTAAAAAATTTTAGAGTTATTACAAATGCCTTTATTCATTTGTATGGAATTGGGGTTTATCAAAAGTGGGCGTACTATTTCTTGAAAGCTTAAATCAGAGATGAAATTTGAAGACAAAGTTGGCTTAACTGTTTTAAGAATTTTACCTGAGAAGTTGTGGGGTAATTATCAAGTAGCATTTAATGAGTATATCTTAATTCTGTAAAATAAATGAATTTTAAATTATTCTTTTGTTATATTAGACAACTGCTAGATGGGGATAAAAGAATCCATTTTTTTGCACATTTCTGTTTACAAATTCTCAACACATTTTCCTTGTAGATTTCAAGGTCCTTGCTTCTTTTGAAGTGTCCAAAATGAGCAATAGTATTTTGCAATGCTCTGAAATATTTGAACAAAAATTGTATTGTTGATGGAGATTAGGATGATAGACTTGAGAGGTTTTAGACTTGTAGGAAGTGGTTTGCAATTTGCATTTACCATGGATTTCTGGAATTCAGAGACCTATGAACTTGAATATCTATGTGTACAAAGCTGCATAAAATGAACACGTAGATAACATCACACACTTCATGTTTCATGTTGCCTAAAACATATGCATATGCCATGATAAGGAATGTAAATACTAACTTAAAGCCATTAATTAAATCACAGTATTTTTTGTTATGATATATTTCTCAATCAAGAGATGCTGTAACTATTACAACTAACGGTGTAAAATTACATTGAAATTATAAAAGAAAAACCCTTCATATTCAAAATACTTGGGAAGCTTGCCACCAAGGGTAAAACTTGCTGCCAAAAGGAAAATTATTCATATGTTCAATTTCAGAGTCTTTACTGTTCATATTAACTGATGTAGAGAATAACTTCAATATGTCATTGTAGTAAAAGAACCACTTTCTACTAAGAGTGAGGAGGTGAAGCACATGAAAGGATTGTAAAGACAAAAAATTCTTTATTCCCCTTTTAGAGTTTTACTAGAGATCTGAACTGTATATATAGGCATCAACCAAAGAAGAAAAATCTATTAGAGCAATGAAATATATGCAGATTCAAAATCACTCTACTTTCAAAAGTATATATTGTCATTAAACCAAACTCTCAAATATGAGGATAATTTAATTTTACCCTTATCTTGTTTTATGGGCTTTTCTTGTTATGTATGTATGTGTGGTAGAGAGGCAAATGATCTTCTAAAACCATTCAGGGGCTATTCCCCAGAGCTTATTGATATGTTTCATGGCCAAGGGGAATTAAGACAATAGATGGAATTAAGATTGCTAGTCATATCTTAAAATATGTATGGAGATTTGTATGGATTATCCCAATGACTCCCGTGTAATCACAAGGGTATTTAAATGTGGAAGAGGGAGGCAGAAAAATCATTGTTAAAGTGATGCCAAAAAAAAAAAAAAGAAAAAGACATGGGGCACCTGGGTGGTTTAGTAGGTTAAATGCCTGACTCCTTCTTTTCGCTCAGGTCATGATCTCACCATTTGTGAAATGGAGCCTCCATCAGTTTCTGTGTTGACACCATGGAGCCTCTTGGGATGCTCTCTCTCCATCTCTCTGTTCCTCTCTCTCTCTCAAAATACATAAACATTGAAAAAAGAAAAAGGAGTCAACTGGACATTGCAGTCTTTGGAGCACAACCATGAGCACCTCTAGAAGCTGGAAAAGGCAAGAAAATGGATGTACTCCAGAGCCTCCAGCAAAGAATATGGCCCTGCTGACACTTTGATCTTAACCCAGTCAGACACATTTTGGACTTCTGACCTCCAAAACTGTAAAAGAAGAAAAATCTGTGTTGTTTTAAGTCACCTAATCTGTAGTAATTTCATACAGCAGCAATAGGAAACTGATAGAGTATGCTAAGGTGTGTGCATTTGATAAATATATAAATTTTCATGAACATAGAAAGAATTCAAGTGAAATAATAATGAATTTCCAAATTCAATATTCCCAAAATAATTGCTTAAACATAATGACTTTTTGTTATAATGAGAAAAGATGCCTTGCTTCTCTTCAGAAAAAAATGTTTGAGGGGCCCCTGGGTGGCTCAGTCAGTTGAACGTCGGACTTCAACTTGGGTCACGATCTCAGGGCTCTGTGCTGACAGCTGCTCAGAGCCTGGAGCCTGCTTCAGATTCTGTATTTCCTTCTCTCTCTGCCCCTCCTGTGCTCATGCATTGTCTCACTCTGTCTCTCAAAAATAAATGTTAAAAAAAAAAAAAGAATGTTTGAGCCATCAGGATGAGACAGAAATCTGGATAGTTGCGTCAGGTTGATGGCAGTGAACAAAGTACTGGGCCAAAACTGTTCAATCAGGGCCATTCCAGGACCCCCTGGTCCTCGACTTGATCATCACAGCACTGATTCTGCACAGAGATGGGCAGCAAAACTTAATGAAACTACATGATTCACAGGCAAGTGTAGTACTCCAGAGCAGATTATAGGACTTTCTCTGGAAGAAGAAATACCTGGGTGGGGGGAGGTAAAGTTGGAAAGGAAATAGTGAATTTATTCTGGAAAAGGTAGAAGAAGCTCAAAGTAATTATAATTCTATTATTTAAAAGACTTACATATTCAAGAGTAGGAAGGGCTAGTCATTTGACTTACAGTTGAGCATGTTTCTCTAAATGGATTAATTAAGGAGGGAAAAAAACACAAATAATAAACCAGGAATGTAATTGATGTGTTCAAAACCAGAGCACTTCTTCCGTGTCTTCTATCAAGAGCATTTCCTTGTGGCCAAGGCCACAAGGTACTTGAAAGCTTGTGTTTGCTTGATAGGCACAGAATAAGAGCAAAAGAAGTAGATGTCCTGACAGAATATTTTACCTGGTCATGAAAAAGCATGGACGAACTATCCTTGCTCAAAAACCTAACTTTCTAGTGAGTGAAACACTAATGTCACTTGAAATAATACAATATTTCTCTCGGTTTCTTGGACTTACACTAACCTGGAAAGAAAATGTCAAATTTCAGTATTTAAATTGTTAAAATAAGCAGTTAGTTAGGTTCTAACAGGATGCCTGGAGGCCAGCAAGGTGGAAGTCATGGCTATCTATGAGAAGGTTAGAGGTCTGTCCTAGAAGCCTTCCAAAACAAAGGCATAAGAAACCAGGTCAAATCCGACAGGCCCCAAATGGCTGACAACGTAGGCTGAAGTCCCTGAACAAGCAAGGACGAAAAGGCACATAACCCATATTTTTGGAAGAGACCACCTGCTTCAAAGAAATCCCCACCTGTAGTCATGAATATTCCACCCCTTTGTTAGCAACTGTCTGTAAAGATGGAAACCCAAACCCAGTCTCCAGCTCTCCCTTGACCTTGTCTGCCTTTATATCTTGAGAGTATACTTTCACTTTCGTCAATTTTCCTGCTCGTACTGCTCATCTGCTGTGTTGTGTCTGTCCTTTTAATTCTTTCTTGTGACAAGACCAGGAGACTTCAGCAACATCTTTTGGATGGGCTGGGTGTAGGTCTCCCCAGTCCACCCAACAACAGGATCACTTTTATGAACGTATATGAACCATGTTTAAACACAAAGTTATGAAAAATGGCTTAAAATACAAAAATACAGTTTATTTGTTACATTTTATTTTTAGTTTTATTTCTGTTCCAAGGATAAAACCTGGTTATCTGGAATTTGAGACTCTCCTTTCTTCATTAGGAATTCAGTTATATAAGCAATATTTTAAGTTGGATTTCTAAAGATCTGTCTCTATTTTCACTCTCTCTCATTCTCTCCCCTAGATACGTAGGTGCTTTATTATCAGTATCCTTCTCAATTTTGACATCAGCTCCATATCCCAGATATTTTAGTTTAGTCATTTATATTCTAGTATTAAAAAAATAAAGCAAACAAACAAGCAAAACTTCTGTGACTAATGCTTAGAGAATATGTGTATGAAAGTTACCAAGTTCCAAAAGCAGAGTGAAACTAAGACCAAAGAAAGTGTTTATTAAAACTGTTTCTCAGAGGTCATTTCTTTCACACACTTCCTAAGAATGACAACATACTTATCACAGAAGGAAACTTAGAATCATAGGTAATCACTGATAAATGTCAGCATATCCAATCAAGACTGCAAAGGAAACGTAGAAACATTAGCCAAGCAGCAGCCATTTTTACCCTTCAAAAAAAAGAGTGGTGTGAGTAAATATGTACATGTGGAGCTAGGAAGGAATTTCATTATAAAAACACTCCAGGACTCTGTGTGAAATGTTCATGAAATTAAAAATAACAAAATTATGTGTAAATTTCCAACAGAGATGCCTACAACTACAATATATACTTAGTCATTACTGGTCTCCTCTGACTGAGACACTCATCTCTACTAAATGTGAAAAAATCACCACAAGCAAGCTAAAACAGTTATCTACCCCTCCATATAGTTACTATTGTGTGTGTTTGTGTTCAGAAGATTTAAAATCTAGCCTCATAGCATATTTAAAGCATACAATGCAGTATTATTAACCATCATCATCATGCTATTCCTTAGATCTCCAGAATTCATTCATCCTGTATAACTGAAAATTTGTACCCTTTGGAGGTACAACATCATTAACTGAATTATAAACCACTCAGATTTCCCCAATAATTCCATAAATACCCCTAAAATCTTGTTTCATTTTCCATTGTCCAATGACTAAAACTGAACGTAGTTTCATATATTTAAATTCCAGTTGCATTCACTTTTCTGTGACCTCTTTTTTTTATAATCTCTGGCATTTTTCCTTTGAGTTTTGATCTTTTTTATTTTTAGGAGCTTTTTAAATATTAGGGATATTAGCCCTTTCTATGTGTTCTGTATTTTATTTGTCCCACAGTTGGGTTGGTTTTTTTTTTTTTGGCTTTTGTTTATGGCTTTTTGGTTGATATTCTAATAAAATTGTTTTTCATTAATATACTCAAATTTATTAAATATTTTAAAAACTAAAACACTTCTGGATTTTGAGTTATATTTTTATGTCCCTGATTTTAATGAAATCTACCCTTGTAAAGGGTTGAAGAGTTTTATTTTTAATGTTTAAGTACTAGGGGTATTTGGAATTTATCATCTTACAAATAGCAAGGTAAGGATCAACATTTGTTTTTTTTAATGGTTATACTTTTGTCTCACCATAATTGTTAAAATGCCAGTCTTTCCCCATTGATATAAGAGGTACTATTATTAGATATTAATTTTCTATAATATTTAAGTCTACTTCCAAACATTAGATTTTTTCCTATCAGTCTATCAAAAAATGAAGCAAACAGTTTTTAAACTGTGGAAACTTTAATATTTGTTAAGTATAGTCTTCTTCTCCTTATTATATGACTTTCTTGTACAATGATATTTATTCTTTTTTTCTGTGTAATTTTTAAATTAATATGTTTAGCACTGGGTTAGGGGGCAGGGGCACTGTTTGGATCTTCCTGAGATTTTATTAAGATTGTGTTTATTTTTTAATTAAAAGTAAAGTCTTTATTTGGATTTCAGGGGTGTTTTAAAGTTTGCCCAGGATGCATTTTACACATTTTTAAAGTTATTTTATGTTATATTTCAAAAGGAGGAAAATAAAAATCTAGAATGTGTTTCTTGCAAATCATCAATAGGTGGGAATATTAGAAATTTTATCACAATGGTAATGCATATCTACATATTATACCTCAAAAATGAATTGATTATTTTAAAAATAAAGGTTGGATCCTGGGTGGCTCAGTCAGTTGAGTATCGGACTCTTGATTTCAGCTCAGGTCATGATCCCAGGGTCATAGGATCAAACCCTGCATCGGTCTCTATGCTCAACATGGAACCTACATAGATTCTCTCTCTCTCTCTCTCTCACCCTCTGACCCACCCCCCTGCTTATGCTTTCTCTAAAATAATAAGTAAATAAATAAATAAATAGACATAAAGGAGAAATAAAGTGTGGAAACACATTGCTAGTTTTCTTTTCCTTATTTTTTTTGTTTTTTCTGCTTCTAAGTGATTTATTTCATTTAGGAAAAAAAAACTCCGCTTGTCACCCTATCAGCTCAAAAGGCCAAGTGGAACAGAACAGTCACAGCAGGTGGGGAGAGTGTGAGCATCTCTGCAGCTTGGGCTCCACACTGCAGTCCAGGGCTGGTGCCCTCTCTTCAGACCAGCCCATTTTCTCAGGTCTTAGAAACAAGTGAAACCAGGACCTTCTACCACAGGGTAGGAAGTTAGATAGCTTGCCCACTTGGGCAGGGATGTCCTTCCCCTTGGCAGGCTTGCTGGGCTGCAGCGTGACGGCCATGGGTTCCCATTGCTGGTTTTAAAACTGAGCATTAAAATGTCTGAAGAATTATGATATTCTAAATCCAAACTATAGCAAATATTGTATATTTTTCCCAAAGATTTTTTTCTCAGCAAAATTATCACAGTGACTTAAAAATTATTTCAAAATTTATTGATATCTAACAATTTTTCTTCCCATAGTAACAGTTAAATTAAGTTCATTTTATTACTTAAAAAGCTTGCAACAAGGAACTAATTTGAATGAGTTACCAATGACAAAAGCTGGAAATATTGGATATTAAAACAAATACTGCAGTTATTAGCTTGTAACTAAAAATGTAAATACACATGAGTCTCTACTGATAGAATAAATTATTGAATAAATAAATGTAAGAGAAGAGATAAATCTTCCTTACAAAAGAATTAGAAATAATTTGTGTGGATACTTCCTCCAGGAAGTGGAACTTAATTCTGGAAAAATAACTTTTTCCAAAGTGGAAAAGCCTGGAAAACACTGCCGCAGCCAGATGACCCAGGTTAGCATCACCAATGCAAGTCATGTTGGTAGCATGTGCCCACTGATAGGTTGTGATAAAAAGAAATGCCACTTCTTTGGTATTCTTTCCCTACATTCATCCAGTCTAGCCATGATAAAACATTCAGACAAACTCAGAGTAAGAGATACTTTACAAAATATCTCACCAGTGTTCCCCAAAACTGCCAAGGTCATGAACAACAAGGAAAGACTGAGACACTATCATGGATAGAGGCAAGTAATCAGGCACAACTTGTAAATATAATGTGGAAAAACTGAAGTAAGTGCAATCAGGAATTCTTGATTAGCTCCTGGAACAGAAAAATGACATTAATGGAAAAACGTGAAATCCAAATAAAGGCTAGTTTAGTTCCTCATCTAGGCACCAATAGTAACTTCTTAGTTTTCACAAATATACTATGGTTATGTAAGATACTAACAATGGTGGAAACTGAGGAAAGAACATGTGGTGAACTCCTATACTATCTTTGCGATATTTCTATATATTGGATTCTTTCAAAATAAAATGTTTATTAAAAATAAAACTTTCTAATCAAATTTAAAAAACTTAAATATATTGAGTCCTATCAAAATTAGCAACAATAATCAGAAAATAAGCCTGTTACAAAGTCTGCATGTGGAGAACTATGATGTAATAGTAAAGCATAGAAAGTGGGGACTAGAGACTAGAAGAGAGACAGAATAATGGTAGCTCTTTTTTAACTTGATTTATTTATTTTAAGAGAGCAAGAGAGTGAGACAGAGAAAGAGAGAGAGAGAGAGAGAGAGAGAGAGAGAGGGAGAGAGAGAACAAATAGGGGAGGGGCAGAGAGAGAGGGAGAGAGAGAGAGAATCCCAAGCAGGCTCCACACCACCAGCGCAGAGCCTGATGCAGGGCTTAAACCCATGAATTGAGAGATAATGACACTTAACTGACCAAGCCACTCAGATGCCCCAGCAGCTTTTTTTTTTTTTTAATGAAAATTTCCCCTTTTTTTAAAATACATTTGCAGGTTAAAGCCCCCATGGAAGGAAGAAAAAAATCTTGTAGGAAGCTGGTAAAGTCCTAAGCAAAGAGGAATGCTAGATGTGAGATGTGAATAGAGCATTTTCCAAGCCAAAAGCTTTTAGTCACCTTCAGATGAGCTCAGGGAAGGTCCAGGAGTTATAAAAATCTTATTCCAGTTTCGACTCTGCCAGTAATATGCTGACAGTGAGCGAGTCATTAAGTTTTTCTCATCTTGGTTCTCTCAACTCTGGGCTGAAATTCATCCACAGCTTTCATTCTATGAATTTACAAAGACAAGTTTTTTAATCCCTTTGGATATGTTAAATGAAGTTTTATATTTGACAATGATATAAAAATTAAAATATATTGCAATATAAAATGGAAAAAAGTTTTGGTTAATATATAAAGGTTAAATTCTCATTTTGGCAAGTCCTTGGACATGGTCCAAGGTAAATTATCATACAACTACAGCATAGGCAGGTTTGACCATAGATAGTCATGCCTTTAATTCCTGAAATATTCATCATGCTTGCTCTCATAATACCTGAAAATATCATTCATAAGCAGAGGAATATGTTGAACTGCACCATGAATGTGCAATCAGCAAGATTCAGATAGTGGGGAAAATTATAGCTCAGTTTTTCAACATAAATTATAAGGAAAAGAAGGGGATTGATGAGGGACCTATTAAAAGAGACTTAAAAGTCATAGTAAGTTAAAAAAAAAGGGGGGGGAGAGGATAAATATAATATCAAAAGATACATATCTGGGTTATGAAATTAAAAATAAATGATCTTTTCAAAACTCAGGATAATAGTTACCCATGAGAAAATGGAGGGTTGGTAATTGTGGTGTGGCACATGGATGGAGCTTCTGGGTGGCTGGCAAAGTACTGTTTTTTTACCTGAATAATGATTACAAGGGTGTTAACATTTAAATCATTTTTTATGGCATGCATTTGTTTTGTGTGCTTTTTCATTTTTTGTGTATATTACTATGTGCAATGAAACGTTCATGTGTCACTAGCAGAGTACTGTGTGCTACATTCACAAAAATGAGTAAGAAACTTTTCCTACTGTCAGAGGCTAGAATCAAGTAGGGAAGAAAAAAAAAAACCAGGCAATAGAATGAGCAACAGAATCTTAGAATGCTCTTTATAAAATTATATAATGGATACAGTGGAGCCCCATGATGGGATATTCAGTTTTGCCTAGCTAATTTATGAATACTTTGAAGAAGAGATAATGAATGCTTAAGCTTAATATTCAAAGATTAATCACTTCATTAATGAACAAGAGGATGGAGCCATCTAGAAAGAAGGAGCTGATTATTTTGTTAAAAGACATTTTCAAAAAGATAAGCTCATGATTCCTATCCAAATGTAAAATAAACATAGATCTAAGCTTTTATTTAACTCACTAGTTAATGAGGGAATCAGTAAGGCATTATAGGGGGTCCAAAAGAGAATTCAAAACATTTACACATACATTGGTCATCAAAAATGCTAAAATGAATTTACAGATAGATGCAAATTTTATCAGTATCCGTAGGGCAATAATCAAATGCAACTCCATAGGGCTAATCTGCATTTATGTGGACAGGGCTCACAGGCATTACTACCCATGCTCAGCAATGTATAGAACAGTAATATTCTTCAAAGACAATGAAAAGGGAAGATAACTCTGCAGGGTGAACTGGGCAGGGCACTCAGTAACCTTTTCCCTGTTTTAAAGTCTTTGACTATTATTCCTGACAATATTAATACTAGGTATTACAAAACAGCATGATCCATTGTAAGAATGTCAATGTAGATGGGGTGAGAAACGAGGCTGGAAATATGGGCAGGGCCCATATCATGAAGGTGAGTGATGCCTTTCATTTTGTTTGGCACTGGGGAAGAGGTAGAGACAAATCTGGATGGCCCTGCTTGTCATCTCCTCTTTTCCTGTAGTTTAGGAATAATTTAGCATAGCAGTTGGAGGTAGCTCAATAGAAGAGTGTAGCAGACTCAGGAGATTTTTCCTTTCTAATAAGGGCATTCCTCAGCCAGTGCACTCCCACTGATACACAGATGCTATCTGTCCTCCTTTCCTTATAAATATTTTGATGACTGAGGTAAAGTTTCTCTCCGGAAACTCTTCCATAAAGTTGTCAAGTGCAGCTATGCCCATGTCAGACATGCTTTTAAGTGGAGTAATGCACGTGTGGGAGATACTGTGCACTTTGCTGTTTCTCTGCCTATGAGCTTCCTCAATAAACCATAATATATAATATTCGCACTGAGGATATAGGAATCTTTTCCCCCTTTACATTAGAGGTAGTCAATGAATTTGTTTTCTGTTTGATTTTTTATTGCTATTGCTAGTAGTAGAAATATCATGATTTTTGAATTAGTATAATCATATAGAATATTGGGAGAACTAGTATGTTCCAGTATTAACCCTGAGCTACTGTGTTGAAAACTTACCAAATTACTGTGATTGAGAGAAGGTAGGGATAATCACGGAAAGGCAGATGATTCATTTTCTGGTATGTAAGTTCTTGTAGAATTTCCTTACCCCATGATGTTTATGCAGTTACTCTTAAAATAGCTATTAAAATAGTATGTCAGTTTTGACCACTTGATTAGTAGTAGAACATGGGTGTTTTCTAGATATAAATAAAATATACTTTCAGGTAGAACTAATGAAGCAATTAGTTCTTTATTTGAGAATATGTATTTAGCTTATAGATTAATATTTTTGAGTCAGTCCACAGATATATTTCTATTTCCCTCTTATTTTTTATCTCTTTTTCCTTAAAACTTACCTGTTGAAGAAGTGAGCTTTAGTTTCCCCCAGTCTGGATCTCACTGATTGCACATTCATGGTGCAATTCAACATGTTCCTCTGTCTTCTCTCCTTCCTGCTAACTGGAGGTTGGCTCCAGAGATTGGATCAAACTCTGATCTGATCTCTTTGGAAATCAGCCAAGGTATGGCAAGGCCAGAGGAAGTCCAGAATGTTTGTCTCTTTTTGTGACCTTAGCAACCATTAAGTTTAGTGCCTATATCTAAATATTTGTTGGTTTAAAAAGTTGAAATTTTGATGCTATTATTTCACTTTACTTTGTTGGTTAGAATAATTTTTAAAGAACTACTTTCTCTTATCTATTGTTTGATTACTTATTGTAGAATTAATAAGAAAGGCAAGAAAACTGCTGAATTCTTAACTCTTCCGTTTATTAGCCAGTTTTCATAATAGGTTAATTTCTATAATCTTCTGAAGGCAGACAGTTATTTTTAAACAACATTATGTACCCCACAGATATAAATAAGTTTGATCTGTTCAATCCATGCTAATTACTAAAATTCTTGAAATTCAAACGGTCTCATTTTATTTAGTGGAAGACTTGTTACAGTATTAGCCCTTGAATATCTTTTGTATTAATTCTATTTGTCTTTGATAGTTACTTGCTAACTGATATGACAAGATTGGCCAGGCTCAGCCTGTTCATTTCCTGTCTCAGATGTCAGCAATATATCTACTAAACCTAGGTTGCTTTTAGTGAGGAGTGACATTTCAGGACCACAATTTGGGTCTTACTGCTAATGCATTAGTAATTATATATAGGCCTTTATTGTAGAAAGAGGTAGGAAATATTTACAGGTAGGAAAAATATATATCCTTTGTCCAAAATAAAAGACTAGAAACTATGACCAACCAAGTATCAACTTGCAAAGTTTATACTGATTCTTTCAAATTTCAAGACTAAGAAGATTTTAAGTAAACAGTTTTCTATTACATCTATGTGTCCCTTGTTTCACCCTAAGAATTCAGTTCCTCAATGGCACAGGGAATGGTATGAAATTAGAACATCCACTAATTATTCAATTTTTAAATTAGTCTCAGAATAATATGAATACTACCTCCACATTGATTACTGAAATTTAATAAAGACAGAAAAGCTTCCTTGAATCCTGGTTCTTTCTAAAAGTATAAGAAAACTAATTTCACAACAGAAACGTATCAAAAGAAAATAAACAAAAGAAATATATCAAATTCAAATTCCATACAAAGTTATAAAAAGGAGAGTAAGTAACATAATTTAATAAATTGTGTAAGTTCACAAAGGGTAAGTATGAAACCCAGCCTTATTTTAATAGGCCTTAATTTTTCCTAATGAAAAAGAAAAGAAGTCAAGGATTCCGACTATCAACTTACTACACTGAAGTGATAAACCAATATTAGACTGAAAAATAATTACAGTATGTCGATTTTAAAAGGGTTGTTTTAACTATTTAACTAATAACATTTATAGAGAATCTATTGATAAATTTAAGAAAAAAATCTATGAGTAATTATATTAACAATAATAGAATTTAGTAAGGTAATTGGACATATATATCTCAGGTAAAAGATGGCAATGATAATGATGGATTAACTAATAAACACATTGCTTTTTGCCAAAAAAAAAAAACCCACTGGAAGACTGAAAAAAAATATGCACCGCAACTGTTTTTAGACACTGAAGAATCTGTGATCCTTAACAGATGAGAGACGGATGAAGTGAGCCATACTACATCAACCACTTTCTTAAAAGACTTTAGTGTAGGGAAAAAATATCAATCTCATTTAGAAACTGAGTAGTTTACAGGGGTATTCTTTAAATAGAGAAAAAATATATACAAGTTTAAGTTGAGGAAATAGCAAGAGTGAGGGAGTTGAAATTTGCAAGACAAAGTATAAGAAAGAGTTCAAGAAATTTGTGCCAGGTTACCTTTGAGTCTGGCTTAATACCAAGCAGTTCACATGCAGGATAAAACTCCATAAGTATTGGCAATGAATACTTACCATAAGATATAAGTTAATAATTTTCAGAGTTCACACAGAGCTGAGGGACATTCAATTTCTTAACATCCAAATAGGAAAGTTTTAATGAACACCCTGGGAATTCATTATAAATTTAGGTGTCATCCTACGTTAGTAATTAAAGCTAATCTGTACCCATAACACTAAACTTTAAATAAAAGTCTCTAAAGACAAAGCGCATACTTAAATAACTGCTGATCAACGTTATTTCCATCATCACTAATAAGTACCAACAAAATTCTGATATTTAACATCATAAAATTCAAATGTCCAGCATCCAATAAATAATTATTGGACATCTGATAGATTGGGAAAATGTGCCATCATCAGGAAGAAAAATATAAAAGCAGATCCAGGTCACAGAGATGAATTTTCAGAAACAAACTTCAATATAGATATTTTAAATATGTTCAAGAACATTAAAAAGCATAATGAAGAGAAAATAATCAAATTATAAAAAAATCAAATCTCTGAAGCTGAAATAAGAACAGTATTGAATAAGCTTCACAACAAGGCGTTGTGGCAAAAACGATCAGTGAACATTGTTATGAAGACCTAGCAATGAAAAATATCTGTGAAACAGAGAGAAAAGAGACAAAAAAAATTATTTCCGAAGTGACTAATTGGACAATGTCAAGAAGTCAAACATACCTGTAATTTGAGTCTCTGAAGTTGTGAGAAAGGGAAATAAAAAATGAAGAGCTAGTACCTAAAAGTTTCCAACTTTGACAAAAACCATAAACCCACAAATCCAAAAGGCTCAACAAATCCCAAGTACAACGAACACCTTTCATATCTTAACCAAGTCTTTAAAAACCAGAGATAAAGAAATCTGAAAAGTGGTCACACTCTTACATTAGGATATAAAAACTGTTAAACAAATTAGCAGTCACTTCTTAACAGGAATAATGGAGGCCAGAAGACAAAAATGCAACGTTTTTAAAGTTGTTGAAGGAAGAAAAAGCAACTGCCAACCGAGATGCTATCTTGTGAAAATATTCCTCAAACTGAGAAGGGAAAAAAAGTTTTTAAGAGACATTTTCAGAATATGGAGAGCTGAGAAAACTTTTCAGCAGAATTTCACAACAAGAAATGTTGAACGCCTTCAGGCTACGGGGCTTGTGCACTTCTGCACAAAGAGGTGAAGAGAGCTGGAAATGGTAAACCTGTAGGTAAATATAAAAGACCGTTCTCGGAAAAACAGATAAAGTCAAACAAAATTTTCTATATACACACCTGAGAATTTAAGCGTTTTTTTCTCCTTTTTAAATGTTTTTTAAATGTTTATTTGGGAGGTGGGGGAGTTCAGAGAGTGTGGGGACAGAGGATCCAAAACGGGCTCTATACTGACAGCAGAGAGCCCTAGGTGGGGCCCAGACTCATGAACAAGTTCAAGACCTGAGCCAAAGTCAAATGCTTAACCAACTGAGTCACTTAGGCGCCTTCTTTTTTTTCCTTAAGTTTTTAATTCCAATTAGTTAACATAAAGTACTTTAGTTTTAGGTGTCAAAAAAAAAAAGACCGTTCTCATTTAAAATATATATTTAAGAGATTATTGTGCTGGAGTGATTCTTAGCTGGCTGCCATGCACATCCACACTTTTCTTCCTCTCCTGCTTCCGACTGTTTGCACACGCAGAGTAAATCCACACATCTCCTAATTCTCTTTCAGACCTTTACACAGGCCTTCAATGTGTCCTTGTGTCCATATTTTCACAATATCTCTCTCCTTAGTTCTATCAGCTTGTGCACAATTTCAACATATGTTATGAAAAACACCAGTAAGTTTTTGTCTTTCCTCTGGATATAATACTTCAAAGATACTCTTTTTATAGTCAATAGTCAAGATGAATTTTAAAATGTGTTAAGGGGCGCTAATGTGGCTCATTCGTTCAGACGCCTGACTCTTGGGGTGCCTGGGTGGCTCAGTCAGTTAAAGTGTCTGACTTTGGCTCAGGTCATGACCTGACGGTTCGGGTTTGAGCCCCGCATCGGGTTCTGTGCTGACAGCTTGGAGCCTGGAGCCTGCTTTAGATTCTATGTCTCCCTCTCTCTCTACCCCTCCCCCACTTGTGCTCTGCCTCTCTCTGTCTCTCAAAAATAAATAAATGTAAGAAACAAAACAAAACAAAACAAAAAATACCCACAAATGCCTGACTCTTGGTTTCCGCTCAGGTCATGATCTCACCATTCAAGGGTTCAAGCCCCATGTCAGGCTCTGTGCTGACAGTGCAGAGCTTGCTTGGAATTCTTTTTCTCTCCCTCTCTCTTTGCCCCTCCTCTGCTCTTTCTCTCAAGACAAAGAAATAAACTTTAAAAAAATTATAAAAATATGTTCAAAGTAAAAGTTATCAAATCAGGAGGGTGTACATATAAATATATACTAAATACTCTTTAATTTCAATTTAGTAAATGTTTTGAGCTCCTAGGTGGCATCTCTGTCAACTACTTTCTTGAAATCAATAATTTGAAAAGACTAAAAATAAAACAATTTTAGAGGAATTAAAGCATCCACTAGTGGAGAGCAAAGCCTTTTAGAAAGACTAAATCACATGCTCTTGGTGATCAAAGGCTATAATAATTCTAATCTTCTCTTCCACTGACCTCTAGGACTTTGCATGAATAAATCACTTAATACCTTTCATTCTTGGTTTCCTTTGCTACAAAATGTAAGTTATGGACTATATCAGTATTTCTTAGATATTTGGATTTCTTGAAACAGTAGAAAAAGTGTATGCTGAACCAACTTGGAGTTGTCATTTCTTTTTAATGAGGACATAAAACAAACAAACACACAACCTGCCATCTCTAGTTAAAATATTTCACCAAAAAGAATATTTTAACAATCAAAAGGTAGAAGGGCAACTTCAAAATAAGGAAATCCTTCATATTAATATATATGGAGTTTAGGAAAAAATTTACATATTATCTTTTCATCCCCATTTTTACCATGAACTGATAAAAATTTCTTAAATGTCTAACATCATTCCATGAAACTGTGCTTAAAAATTATTGGATTAAATACTCTCTTTCAACTATAAAACTCCATCATCTACAGTTTACTTTGTTTGATACCATATGTTAAGCAAAAGCAATTTACATTACACAGCCTCATGTCAGTTAAATGAAATTTACTTAACTCTTTGTAATTAAAATAAGTTAAAAAATTAAGAACAAAGGAAATATCTCCTAATGTTTGATGAAGTACTTCATGACAACATGTTTTAATACACACTATACACACTTTAGAACGTTTTAAAAAGTTCCTGTGGGAAATGACAGTGTCATTTGGGTCTATTAAAGCATCATTCTGGTTGCACAAACTAGGAAGAGAAGTTCCACTGTGGTAATACTAGTCTTTATCTTAGGGACCAAGAGTCATTTTGCAAATTTGTAGTATCATTTCCCTAAACAACTCAGGACCAAATTGTACTTCAGTTCCTCAGTTCGACTTTTTTGCAGAGGCAAAAACACAGCTCTGGACTCCTTTTTTTTTTTCTTTTTTTTTTAAACACTGCTGACAGAATTGAGATAACTTTTTATTGTACCATGTATAACTATGAAATAGCATTAACAAGTGAAGGATGTAATAAATTAAACATCTCTTCATTTTAGAGAAAGAAGATGGAAACATCATTGTTTTTCTTTTCTCAATTAAATATGTGTGAATCAAAGGAAAAAGCTTTTTTCAAGTTAATACATGGTTCAGGAAAAGAAGAAACCAGCAAAGAAGCCAAAATCAGGTAAAATCTGTTTTATACTTCTAAAACCACGATTGATGTTGAATATTTGTTAGTTGTTTTTAAAAGATCTGGTTAAAAATATATTGTTTGTACTCTTAAAACTGGAGGGAAAAAAGTCTCTTTGTTAGGAGTAAACAACTGTCAAATCTAAAGTGCTTTTATTTTTTCAATGCAACAATTTTAAGCACACAAAAGAAGTAGTAACAATCAATTGAAATATAGTCTCAAATACTTTATAGTCATTGAGTGGGAAAACAAATATATTAATTCCTCCACAAATTGAATGAAGTTCGTTAGGAAAACTATTGTGAGTGTGTGAAAAGGGGATGGTGGATGAAAAGTGGTGTTCCAGTGATTACCAATTCCAAATTTGTTTGACAGTCAGAAGGAAAAATTTTATTTGTCATCCAAATAGTCCTGAACCTGATGCCTTTTCATTACAGAGCTAAGGAAAAAAGAAATAGGCTAAGTCTTCTTGTGCAGAAACCTGAGTTTCATGAAGAACCCCCTGCCAGCAGATCTGGGCACTTGGCCAAAGAAACAAGGTGAATAACTTTTAATTATTTCAAGGAAGATTTTGCTAATTCTATCATTAAAGATTTAAGAAAGAGGAAATTAAGGATTTACATTTTATTGGAGATTACACCGTAATATAAGGAAGGTTAGAGATCTCATTTCAAAAAAACTAAGAATATTCCATAAAATTAAACCACTTTACAGCTCCAATTAAATAAGCTTATAAAAATTTAAAGGTGCTCTTTTAAAATTATATACATGTCAATTTTAAATGATATATTTTACTCCTTATAAACTGATGAAATACTCATTAATTTAAGAGTTTTCACAATGTAATATTGTCATAGAGGAGCGCTATTCTCTAGGTATAAAAGCAAGGAAGCACAGAAAGGGCAGTTTTGTCACTTTTGGTCATTTCTTTAATTCAAACATAAAATGAAACAGCCTTATCCACTAGTATCATACAAATTCTTCCAAAAATGGAATATAACCAATGAAAGATCCAAGACAAATATATTCTACTCTGTAAATTATAACTCTAAGATATTTGTTGTATTGCAGCTTTTTAAATATATTTCTTATCCCTTTAGAACTTTATTAGCCAAACTTCCTGTATCTGGTTGTTGTTTTTTTTAAGTTGCTGCATATTGCGGTAAGAGCTTTAAGGAAGTTGCAGTTAAGTTTGGCTAAGAGATACCATCCGTTTAAGCTCCTCTAATTGTTGAGTTAAACTGGATATGCAGAAATTAATAAGTTGTTTTCTCAAAAAAATAAAAAAGATAATTGACCTGATTTCTTTTTCTTTGTTCTTAACCTAACACATGATTAATTTTATTTCTTGTTTTTAAAAATTTTTTAATTATTTATTTTTGAGAGAGACAGCATGAGCTGGGGAGGGTCAGGAGAGTGGGAGACAGGAGACACAGAACCGGAAGCAGGCTCCAGGCTCTGAGCCCACTGTCAGCACAGAGCTCGACATGGGACTCAAACCCACGAACTGTGAGATCAAGACCTGAGCTTAAGTTGGACCCTTACCCAACTGATCCGCCCAGGCAGCCCAATTTTAAATAAAATAATTCGTACACTCTTGAGAAAATAATGAACATTATTTTAAAGTATGTTAAACTTGACTAATATTGAAGTTTCCGATGTAAGAACAACTTTCATTGACTAATAGTAAAAAGAAGCCCCATGAAATATGACTGAAAACAGCAGTATAATAGCAGATGTTAGAGCAGATTCATAAACAGACTTTCCGCATACTCCATTACAACATTTTGTTTCTTGAACAGAATCTCCCCTGAAGAAGCAGTGGTATGGGGTGAATCATTTGACAAACTACTTTCCCATAAAGGTTAGTGGTATTCTTCCCAAATGATTTACATCTTAATGGAAAACTACATAAAATATGCATGTAACTATACAAAACAGGCTGTAATAAAAATGTAATCTGATTGGTAATTTACAGCAATCTGAGTTTCTGATCAAGAACAATAACTAAATAAAAGAGTAGTCAATAAAATGGAAAACTATTTCTTCAATAGTCTGATTTTACTAAGAAATACTGTGGTTGAAATATTACCTCTTTGTGTCATGATTAACAGTTTCAAATTTTTAATTTATTGATTTTCTGAGATCATTTTTTATTTTTTAAGTTTATTTATTATTTAATTTGTATGTGTGTGTCTGTGTGTCTGTGAGAGAGAGAGAGAGAGAGAGAGAGAGAGAGAGAGCAAGAGCACGAGCAGGTGAGGGACAGAAAGAGAGGGAAAGAGAAAATTCCAAGCAGGCTCTGCACCTGACAGTTGACAGTGCTTGATGCAGGGCTCAAACTCACAAACCATGAGATCATGATCTGAGTTGAGATCAGGGTTGAAATGCTTAACTGACTGAGCCACCCAGGGGCCCTAAGATCCTTGTTTGTTTGTTTGTTTGTTTGTTTTAAATTTTAAAAATGTTTTCTAATGTTTATTTTTGAGAGAGAGAGACAGAGCAAGAGTCGGGGAGGGACAGAGAAAGACAGAGACACAGAATCCAAAGCAGGCTCCAGGCTCCAAGCTGTCAGCACAGAACCTGACACAGGGCTCAAACAGATGAACTATAAGATCATGACCTGAGCCAAAGTCAGTTACTTAACCAGCTGAATCACTCAAGTGCCCCAATCCTTATTTTTTTTTAATTCTCGATTATCCATGTTATATTTATTGTTAAGTGATCTACAATTTAAAGCAATTCTTTTATTGGAAATTCAGAAAACTCTCATGAAAATACTTATTTTTCCAAATTTTGCAAATATTTCACTCTTAATATCGGTAATCTCTTTAAGATGAGTTTTGTAGGTAAGGTGGAAGGTGGGGACAAATATTGAGTCCTTGTTTGACTATTCCAGACTATGATAAAGCATGAGTCAGAAAACAGGCTGCCTAAATTGTTACTCTTTAGAGTCAATTTACACAAAGCAGCAAGGATGTGTGCATTTTTTTGTCTTTATTGAGTCCATGATTCCTTTCAGGAGGCAAAACTGACAAGTTTAACTGAGTAAATCATGGGGCTATGAACTACAAGGTTGATCATTTTCCACAATCAAGCAGAGTTGCTTCAGAAACACTATCATTACACACTTTCTCAAGCCCAATGGCTTTATTTGTATCTCAAAGTTTCCCTGGTTCCTTCCCTCATTCTTGGTCTAAAACCAAACCTTTCCAAGGCCCTATAGCTCAGGGGTTAGAGCACTGGTCTTGTAAAACCAAACCGTTCCTTGCTCTTACCCAGACCATTCCAAGATGAGGCTCGCCAAACTGCTCTAGCTACTGTTACTCTACTGTTTATAGTATTGCTAGTCGAGTTCACGTTCTAAGGTTTCTGTTGGAAAGGGTTCCTATTGCTAGGACAGCTAAGAGTACACTACTTGTAATTCAGCCTCAAGTTGTGCTCTGTTTGATGAAACACCCAACTTTTCTTGTCTGTCTTCATTTTCTATATTTTTCTCCTTCCTAGTTGTCCATCTCACTGAAAGGCCTTGGTGCCCTATTAATGTTTCCCTGAATTTACTGACATAAGAATTCTACTCCTGGGGGTGCCTGGGTGGCTCAGTCGGTTAAGCATCCGGCTTCGGCTCAGGTCATGATCTTGCAGTTCATGGGTTCGAGCCCCACGTCCAACCCTGTGCTGACAGCTAACTCAGAGCCTGGAGCCTGCTTCAGATTCTGTACCTCCCTCTCTGTCTGAGCCTCCCCTGCTCATGCTGTCTCTATCTCTCAAAAATAAATAAAAACATAAAAGAAAAAGAATTCTACTTCTGTACACCATCCCTGAATTCTTTCCCTCTTTTAATAAAAATACATTCTACCTCTGAATTGTAATATGGACTGAGAGAAAGAAAAATGTAGGTAGAAAAACCAAGGCTTACATTTAGGCAAGAATGTAATCAATGAAAATGGTATAAGAAAGAAGTTGATGCTAAAAAAAAATGTAACCTGTTAATCGTTTCTCCTTATTTCACCTTAATACTCTATCAGTCCTTACTGAAGAAGAGTAATTAAAAAGCTTTCCTCAACTGCTCACTTTTCTTCATCCTTGATAGCCAATCATTTATTAACTGTTATTCAAATTTTCGCCCAATGTATGTCAAGTCTGTCCCATTCTCACTAACTCCACTGCCACTGTCTTGATTCAAGTATTTATCAGTTCTTAGGACTAATTATAACAGCCTGTATAAAAGCTTCCTCCGTCACTCATGCTCCTAAAATTTGTTTCTCTTCTAATCTGTTAGAATTTCCAACATTTGGGCACATCCCTGTCTTTTACACTCTTCACAAGTCACAGAAAGGGGAAAATAGGAATGGAATTTTTTTTTCAGACCTTGACAGTTTATTACAAGGAAGCAGATGTCTTTTCATCTGTGGAGGCTCAGTCCATAAATATTAAATTCTTAAATAATATATCCAAATCTATTGCTAAGAAAAAGTTAGGGCACAGTTCCTTTGACCCTGGAGTTCTGGTTCTCTTCAGCTACATAATGGTTGCATAATCTTAGTTAAGCTTCCTAATGTCTCTTTCAGCTTCTTCAACTGTAAATGGAGATAACAGTGTCTTTAGCTCCAATAGGAATGGATTTTTCTCAGGATTAAATGAGATGATGAATAAGAAACCAGTAACGGACACTCCACAAATGTGAATTATTACTGCTATTATGAAAAAATAAGAGTTATCAACAATAAATTTAATAATCTTTTTTCTATTTTTCAGTTCATTCCCAACTGAGTAAATTTCAATTAAAAGGAATATATATGCTATCTTTATTTATTGAACTTAATAAACTAGTACATATTAATTTTATCATACTCTCATGACCCATTCAGAGAGAAGAAAGATTTAGCAAGGGTAATTAGTCCTACAGAAAACTCTCCCCTGGAATTCTGTAATCATTCTGCTTTACAAGTACTCAAAACTGATTGGAAACAATTGAATCTGCTGCTCTCTCTCTTTTCTCTGCTGGTGGAAATATTAAAGAGTTATAAAATAGTGGCAGTTTGAATCAAGAGAGTACAACATGATAGCAAAAGTCAGTGCTGACCCACTTGGACAGTATTATCATTGCTCATGATCAAAGTGCTAATTGAATTATATGGCATTCACAAAAATTTATATTACCAGTACTTGTTTAATCAATCCCCCCAAATCCAATTATTTTTAATTGCAAAGCTTATCGTAATATTACATAATAAAGCTTAAAATAATCAGTTGAAGAGGTCTTTTGGTTGTAATGGTTAAAATCAGCTCAGTTCTACTGACTTGACTCCAGGCAAAAAAAAAAAGAAAAAAAAGAAAGATCTTATACTCATTAGCGCACACGCACACACACACACACACACACACACACACACACACACACATACACATATGCACACACTTAAAGAAAGACCATACTCTATCAAATTTTATAGAATTCCCCTTTGGTTAAGTGAATACGTTTCTCAAATTCTATATGTCATGTCTATATAAAGGCAATAGAAACTATATTAAATTTAGTCAAAAGGGAAATGTAGTGATAAATCAAACAAAATACAAAACCAAAAGACAATGGAAATTTTAGTATTTAGTTTGACAAAAATGGCTGATAGTAAATGCACTTTATACTGAGTATTAGTATCTTTAGAAATGGAACCACAGAGTACATGGTTCTTACACTAGATTTTAGAGGATTAATCAAAATTCACTAGCTGGACAAGAACATCCAAGTGGAAAGTCATCATAGGTATGGGGCATTAACCAATTTAGAGAATTAAAAAGAAAGTAATTCTTTGTTGATAAACATAATTTGGAAAAGGAAGGGTAGGGTGACAGACAATAGGCAGGTGAGACTAAAACAGAAAAAGCATGATTTATACTATATCTTCCATAGAAGCTACAGAATCCATGGAGTATTTTAATAATTCCACTATTTTACCCAAATTTTATTTTTAAAATACAGTTTAACTCCTTTAAAAATAAAAAAACCCCTGATGATAAAATCCAAGTAAATCTAAACAAAGTATGGACTTCAGTTAATAAAAAGTTTCAGTATTTGTTTGTTAATTATCGTATATGTACCTTACCAATGTGAGATGTTAATAATAGGAACTGGTTGTGGGGTGTAAGGAAACTTCACTATCTTTATAACTTTTCTGTAATTTAAATCTATTCTAAAATAAAATATTCCTCATTCATTTCTATACAGATGTTAGGGTACATTTTTTCCACCATCCCTGTTTATTAACAAATTTGTCTAAAGTTGTGAAATAAATCATAAAATTCTATAATTTAACTTCATATACAAATTAATAATTTTGTAAAATTTTTAAACTTTATTTTTGAGAGAGAGACAGAGATAGAGACAGAGCACAAACAAGGGAGGGGCAGAATGAGAGGAAGACACAGAATACAAAGCAGGCTCCAGGCTCTGAGCTGTCAGTGCAGAGTCCAGTGTGGAACTCAAACTCATGATCGGTGAGATCATGACCTGAGCCAAAGTTGGATGCCCAACAGACTGAGCCACCCAGGTGCCCCCCCCAAATAAATAATTTCCAAATGCTGTTTAATAGAAATAAAATGTATGAATAAATCAAAAACCAATGTCAGATTATATCCAATTCATAAAAATCAATTTCATATTTAGTTATCAGTCTCCTCATTGATTGACTTTGTAAAAGTAAATGTAATCAATATGAGGTTAGCAAATCAATTAATTCCAATAAAATTATATATAGGGATTATACTCACACATACAGGTGTGTTTTGTATACATAAAGGTATGTTCCATGTAAGTCATCTTTGAAAGTAAAATCATGCTGTTGGACAATATATGTTTGAAAATAATTAGCTAGTTGTATAAATGCTATATAACTTGTAATGTATCATGTAGCCTTTCAAAAATTTTTAAAAGAGATTATATACATGGGTACAAAATTTCAACAGGCAGAAGAAAAAAATAATTCCTAAGCTGAGAAAAGAGGCAAGAAAAGTGCTAGAGATTTTGTTGTATTTTGGAAAAGCAACCAGCTATTTTTCACTGAGGCAGAAAAGTGAAAAACACATTGGAAAATCAAGTTGGGGACAAAATTTGGAAGAGTTTGTTAGAAAACTCTGATGGACAGAAAAGTAGAATTCTGTACATGCAATATGGACTTCCTACAAGGTTGTTACAAATATAAAAGCTAACTTCAAGGTAAGGGCCATTTTGGAAGGAAAATGGATGAACTTGGTGATTGATTGAATGTGTATGTGTATTGTAAAGTGAGATGGTGAAGAGATATGAGATTAAGAAAAAGGATGAGCCAAAGATCCCTAGATTTTTTTATTCCACGTTAATAGGAAGATGACAGTGCCTTTTAGAGATGAGAAAAAGAGGTGGAAGAACAAGATTTGTGAGAAGATAACAGGTCAGAGTTTGAACTTATTTAGTTGCTGGTAAACTACATCAGAAGTTTTGCAGGGTTTCATAGGCACACACCTAGCATGCGGAAGAGGAATCGATTATAAATAGAGATTTTCTAACCATCTCACATACTTAATAATTGAAGATGTGAAAGAGGGTGTTATTTTCTGTGGGGAGTCTCTATCAACAGGAAAATCTTTCAACTGCTACATAACTGTATATTTTCCTGTGCATCATTTTTTCCAATCATTACAAATAAATCCAATATTTTTTAACTTTTCATTAATGAGTATTTGCTTGACTTTTTGCACCTTGAATTGTGGTTCAAGTAAACTTAATTCTGAGAATAATTCATAATACAGTAGAGAAGTAGAATATGTAGTTCATTGCACTCCCTTGATTTAAAAATATAAACTGATTATACTGTGGAAAATACTGATTACTGACTGAATAAAGGCTGCAAGGAAATGAGTATTTCACTTTTGGGGAAGGAAATGAATACTTCTCCTTACACTTTTTACCTTGTGGCTTTTCAACTAGCCCATCCCAATTTTCAGCTACTCATTTTCTGCAAGATAAGGGATTCCAGTGTTCTCCAAAGTTTAATTTCTGAATCAAGCTGACCCATAATCCACATTGAATTTCTTATTTATCCTGCTTAAGGATAAAAATAAGTAAAATCCAGTAAAAAAAAAACTAGGAATGGATTACATAAGTAAATCATTATTGCAAAAGTAACCACAACTGTGTAGGGTCAAGGGCTCTGAAGCCCAATACTCAAGGGGAAACAATGCAACCTAGTAATACCGTACTTGAGTTTCCAACTTCAGAGTTTCTTGACTTTTTGTTTCATTTGGTTTCTTGGCCTCAGAAAAATACTCCAACAGATGCCAGCGTTTCAATTTAGAAACATGCAATCACAAGTGTTTCATATTTGTATGACACATTGAGCCAGCTTCTTCCAGTGTGAATTCTAATCCCGATAGGTTCCATCAAGCACTTATGGCAGCTGCATTGACCACTGCTGCCATCAAAGGACTGTTGGGTAAGTTACTCCTTCCATGTGAGCAACGGTTCCATGGTGACCGGACAATGCAGCTGCCCAGGGTAAGAGAAACAGGAAGTAACTCGTGTGCTGAGATAATCTTGCACAACACTGCCTTTTACTGTTGTGTTTTTTAAAATGTTTTTATTTCAATTCTAGTTACTTAAGGGTATTACTTTTTGAAAAGTAATATACTTAAACTTTTAAAATTACTTTCTCATTCATTTAAAAAAATGTTTTTCATGTTTATTTATTTTTGAGAGAGAGAGCAACAGAATGTGAGCCAGGGAGGATCAGAGATAGAGGGAAACACAGAATTCCAAGCAGGCTCCAGGCTCTGAGCTGTCAGCACAGAGCCGGATGCGGGGCTCAAACCCACAAACTGTGAGATCATGACCTGAGACGAAGTCAGAGTCCCAACTGACTGAGCCACCCAGCTGCTTCTAACTCATTATTAACTCATTTCTTCAATCAATATTTCTTATTTATTATATTCATATTATGCCAACAAAATCCATTCACTTTGATTTTCCCACTTAGCACTTTTAGCACATAGCACTTTTCCTAATGGTGTTATGACTTTACTCTGAATGTCTGTATCAAACTCAAGACTAATCGTGGTAACAACAGGCTTTTGCAGGACATTCCAGAGCACAATAGCTGGTACATAGTCACTCTTATTTTGTGAATTACTGAAGGACTATATTTTAAGAAACCTTTATGCTATTTTCTGAAGGCTTCGATTTGAATTCCATACAAGGTGACTTTCCTGGACTGCTCCAAATAAAATAAATCACCCCACAAATGTCCTTCTATAGTCCTTGGCATATAAATGCCTGTCTTGTCCATTAACCTTCATATTACTCAACAGTAGGGGTTATGTTGTTTTATGGCCATTTGTAACTTTGAACAAAATACACTAGAGTTTAGACTTCTGCTGTGTATTTTACCAGCCATATATGTAGGGCAACTTAATTCTTTGAACCTCAACTTCTTCATTTATAAAAACAGATATAAAAGGACTTACTCCACAGGGTTGACATGTTAAATGAAGCTGCACCAATAATAGGCATATAGCAATGTGCCAAGGTGTTAGCAAACACTCAACACTTCTATTATAATTAATATTATTGCATTCTCAGTATATATATACATATATATACATACGGTTCCCTGGCTCATACTAGGTGTTTCATAAATAAAAAAGATGAAGAAAGTTATTTTTAATATGAAACAATTTCAGTTGCCTGGCATATGGATGATCCCTTTCAGATGTTAGTGCAAAACACTTTATTATAATTGAGATCTATTAATAAGAAAATGAATGGTCATATTCTCCCAAAATTATAATATTTATTAGCTCACTTTAAGGATAATGTGGTATTTAAGAATTGATCAGTCATGTTTATACATGTCATGTAGATAGAATAAATTGAAATTGCCTTCACTGGGGTCAATGTAACTTTATTCACAAACCCCATAGAGTTTATAATTTATTTCCTCTCTCCAAAGTGTTTAACCTGGAACAGATTATTATCTCATTGCTAGATAGGAGGCATTTTATTATTACTCTGAAACATATACATTTTAGGTATTTGGGGAAAGGTTCTGTGTATCAAAATCCCTCAAAGAATCATTAGCCATTTATATTTCCCTTCCGCCTTCTGAGAAAAGCACACCACTCAATATGAGAAATAAATCTTGAAAATGAAACACAAAGTGAGCTAAAGAAATTAGAAAAGTGGTTAAATATTTTTACCTATATTAGTCATTCTTGCTATTCTGGGTGATAAGAATTTGTTGACTCATTCGGGGACTGCTTAGCACTAAGACCTTTTTAAGCAAGTTCTGTTTAACCAGGAATTTTCTTACCAGCATCTAGTGACTGTAGACAAGTTCTGAGTTACTTGTTAGTCTTAACTGATAGCTTCTCAAATCTTGTAAGCCTGATCTTTGCTCGTCTTCCTAGTTTTTCTACGAACACTTAACCACTAACATCTGGTGCTCAGGGTTAATATACCAAGAAAGAAAAATGGTAGAATCTCCCTCTTAATCTCAGTAAAAATGCAGCGAGAGGAGCAGTGGGTAGAGACATGATTCTTTTGTCATGGCTGTCATGGAGTGATCCCATACTCAGTATTTTGGAAGTGCTTGTAGGTTGTCATGTCATTTTCTGTTCCTGTATCTCCAATATCTTTTTTAATTGCTTACAAGATTTAAAAAAATGATGCTTCATGACAAAGAGGACAAGTTCTTGCTGGCTTTAAAATGATGGCCATCCCCATCTTGTAGAAGCCACCACATTCTTTGGCTTATGACCATTTTCTTTCATCTTCAAAGTCAGTAACAGTCCTTCTTGTGTTGTCTCTCTCTGACCCACTCTTCTGCCTTCTTCTGCTTTTATGGCTTTATGTGCTGAGATTGGATTTGATTATCTACCTTCCTAATCCAGGATACTCTCCCCATCTCATGGTCCCTATCCACACTCACCTTTTCTGTGTAAGGTGATATATTCACAAATTTTGGGGATTAGGGCAAGGACATCTTTGGAGGACTGTTACTCTGCCTACCGTAGGAACTGTTCCCTTCCTAAGAAAGATACACTTCTGCAATTTGTTTTGTTTTGTTTGTTTGAAAATGAGAGATTGGGGAAATTGAACTTATCTGAAACTCAGTTTCCTCATCTATGAAAATGAATATAACACATATTCCACGCAACTGTTGTAAAGGTTAAATGTGGTAGTGCATGTAAGCACTTAGCCCTCAGAACCTCTAAACACGTCACAAATGCAAAATCTCTTAACTGCCTTCATTCTACCTATACAGATTCATTGTTATTGCTTCACTCATTATGGAACTTTTTTCAATTAAAAATTTTAATTTTTTTAACAATTTGTTATTAATGCTTTATTTATTTTTGAGAGAGAGAGACAGCGTGAGTAGGGGAGGGTCAGAGAGAGAGGGAGACACAGAATCTGAAAATGGGCTCCAGGCTCTGAGCTGTCAGCACAGAGCCCAACGCAGGGCTCAAACCCACACACCTGGAGATCATGACCTGAGCTGAAGCCAGACGCTCAACCAACTGAGCCACCAGGCACCCCTAATTAAAAAACGTTTTTTTAATATTTATTTATTTTTGAGAGAGACACACAAAGAATGCCAGAAGTGGAGGGAGAGAGAGAGAGAGACACAAAATCTGAAGCTGGCTTCAGGGTCTGAGCTGCCAGCAGAGAGCCCAATGCAGGGCTCAAACCCACAAATCATGATATTGTGACCTGAGTTGAAGTTGGACACTTAACGGACTGAGCCACGTAGGTGCCTCAGAACTTTTTATATTAGAAACCATCACTGACCATAAGGAATAGTTCTAGACAGAAGTGAGTATAAGAAATAAATATAGGTGAAAATGAACTGAGTGGGAAAAAAGCTATCAGTGTATTTCACAATATTTTTTCACCATAATGCTAGAATGCTTGCTTCTTTTATATTGCTAAACTTAAGTCTTCAATATTTTTTCGGAATCTTTGCATCTGTAAGGGATCTAGGTCTGTAATTTTCTTTTTGCTTTCTTTCTTAATATTTGTTTTATTTCTGGGGAGGCAGGTTTTGGTGAGAGCTATCCTAGCTTCTTAAAATGAGGGGGAAGGTATTCATCCCACCACTGTTTTAGAATCCTTTCTCTCTTTTTTAGAAAGATAGAGAGATTGTACACACATGTGAGCAGGGGGGAGGGGCAGAGAGAAAGAGAGAGAGAGGGAGGGAGGGAGAGAGAATCTTAAGCAGGTCCCACTCTCAGCTCTTAGATCAGAGCCTGACTCAGGGCTCCATCCCATGACCTTGGGATCATGACCTGAGCCGAAACAGAGTCCGATGCTCAACCAACTGAGCCACCCAGGTGCCACCAGAACACTTTTTCTTAAACGTTTGATAAAAATTCACCAAATCTGGGCCCAAAATATTTTAGAGGAGGAGAGAATATTTTTATTGTAAAATCTGTTTATTAATTGGATTAGGGCAGTCAGAATTTTCACTTCCTCATTGTCTTTTTGGGTAGGTTTTTTCTTAAACAATTTTCCCATTTTATTTAAGTTACATTTATTGGTGTGAAGTTGTTCATAATACTTACTATCTTTTTAGTATCTGTCAGATATGTGGTAATATCCCTGATTTGCTTCCTGCTACTATTTTACTAACATTTTCAAAGAACCAACCTTTGGCTTTTGTTAATTTTCTCTATGATTTGTTTTCTTTCATATAGATTTCTGCTCTGTTTTTATTATTTTTCCCTTCTACTCACTGGGGTTTTAAATTGTTCTTATTGTCAAGCTTTTAAGGTAGAAACTTAAATCTTGATTTTTATACCCTTTTTTATTAGTATAGCCTTACATGTAATGAATTTTCCTACTGTTTAAATTCTACCCGACAAATTTTGATGTGTCTATGTCATTATAATACAACTGTAAATATATTTTAATTTCTCATGTGATTCCATATTTGACCTATGAATTTATGTGTATAACTTATTTTTAAGTGCATAGAGACAATCATAACTATGTTATTAGTATTAATTTGTTACTAAAACCCTTGTGGGCAAAGAACATAGTCTGTAAGATATCAATCTTTTGAAGTTTGTTTAGATTTATTTTATATCCTATCTAGCATGTGATCTGTCTTGGATAATCTTTTTATGTGCTCTTGAACCTTATAAGTATTTGATAATTATCAATTATGTCTATTTAGTCAATAATGTGAAGTTTTACATTACTTTATCAATATTCTGTCTACATGTTCTATACATTTATAAGTGAATACAATTAAACTCTACAGCATAATTATAATTTTTTTACTTCTTTCATTTCTACCAGTTTGCTTCATATATTAAAGCTCTTCATATACTAAAGCTCTACAATTAAGTTCATATATATGAATGATTGTTATTTACTAGTAATAGTTGGCCACTTTACAATTACAAAATGGAAATATTCCATTTTGAAATCACTTTGTCAGGCCACATCAAATTGTGGGAGGTTTTTGTTTTTGTTTGTTTTCTCTTTTCCTTCCTCTCTGCTGAGAGAGAGAGAGAGAGAGACACATCAAATAGTTTTTATACAGATTTCTTATGCTAAACACCTTGTGTATCATTTTCATCTCTTTATTTTACCTTCCTGATATTTTATTTTTTAAATGTGTCTCATATGTGTCTCAATACATAGTCAAGTTTTAATTTTTAATGAAATCTGGCACTCTCAAACTCTTAATGAGAATGTTTAGCCCATTTAAATGTAAAGTCATCATTAATATAGATGGGATCTATAGCTAACATCTTCTTTCCTGGTTGCCCCATATTTTTTTTTTGTGGTCACTACTCTTTTCCTCCTTTTCTTTTCCTTAGATTAAATAATTTCTATTCAACTCTGTTCTAATTTACTCACTCTTCATTCTTTAATTTGTTGTCATGCCTATTCAATATTTTTTTTTACCCCAGATATTTTATCAGTTCAGTTCCAGAATTTTCATTTGGTTACTCATTATGCCTTAACTGTTATGTTCTTCAACAAACTAATAATAGTTTTTTTTTACTGTCTTTGGATACTATTTCCAATTTTTGGTTACTTCTTGGTCAGTTTCTTTTTATTTAATTTAATTTATTTTGAGAGAGAGGGGGAATATTCAGAGAGAAGGAAAGACAGGGTCTGCACTGTCAAACACACAAACTGGGATCATGACCTGAGCTTAAACAAAGAGTTGAAGGCTTAACCACCTGAGCCACCCAAGCGCCCCCCTCACCTTCATGGTCATTTTCTATTCACTGCTTTTGTTATTGATAATGGGTCACATTAGACATGTCTCTGCGTGCTTAACAAATTTTATTGTATGTGGACATGGAAGCAGATAGAGGAGTCTAGACTATGTTGTCTTCCTTTAAAGAGTGTTGGATTATTTTTCTGGCATTCAGTTATGTTACCCATAAATCCTCTTTATTTTTTTCTGGCCAGTTTGATTCTTTAAAATCAATCTCTTTCTGATTTGTCTCAGTAGTAGGATAAGGCCCTTGCACTTGGGTGTAAGGTTTACACCCCAAAACATGTACTTTTTTGAGCCACAACTCCAAAGTCTTCCAGACCTAGAAAACCTCATCTCTTTATCTTCTTAGCCCACAGCAGCTCTACTCTTCTGGGCTTCACAGAATTTGCTCCCACGTCAAAGCTCTGAGACCCAGACCTGCGCACAGACCCAGGCCCTCCTGCATGTTCCTCTAATCAACACATCATGATTCCCAGTCTCTTTTCTCTGACTCTTCAACTTAACAAGACTTTTTTCCTCAATTTTCCTTAGGCTCTCTGAGTATCATTCCTCTATGCACCTGCAGGTCAAAAGCCAGTCCAAATTTAGGGCTCACTTCTTATGTTTCTCTTCTCACACTGTTTCCAGTCCCTATTGCCAGTTGTATCATGCTTGAAACCTACTGCCGTGATATTGGGTCCAGTTTTATGGGTATGTATGGTCAGAGGGAAAATTTGGTTCCTGCTACTCTGTCATGGCCCTCTTGTAAACTGAAAATTATAGTTGAATAGTAAATATGTCTTTCTAATTAACATAGGACTCTCTAGATTAAATCAAGAACGTTGCCTTGTTTCGCTGGATTCTTCAGTACTTAGAACAGTTTCTGGGATATAATTAGCACTCAATAAATATGTTTTAAATAAGTTAATACGTTGCTCACTGGAGAATTTGGGATGAAAAACTTATTCAATAAGGTAGTTGATCAAAGTTAGGAATACAATATAGAATTAGGAATATGCTTGAATCACTCGCAGTGATACCCAAAAGGGAGCACAGTACCTCCAGCAAAGTATGTCAGCTTCTCTGAAATTACATAGGATGGTGTTTTCCACAAACTCTAACCTTGAAGGTTGTGAATATTCATCTTGTTAGCATACCAAGAACCCGATTCTCAGTAGAAGGTGCACATTGGCAAAACTCATGAGACCAACCTTCAACTTACTAATAAGAGATTCAAAAATAAGACTCACCAGTTCCCATTTCTCCCCCTTTCTGTTTCCTCGAAGAAGTAAAATTATAATAACAATTTTGCTTGACAAGGTTGAAACTAGAAAGTTAATTAAATACTTAATAACATAAGGCTAAGGTAAGTTTTGACTTTTAAATGAATATATTATTAATTTAGTATCCTATGTATCCATATTTATAATATGATAAGATTTTTTTGTGTTTTGTTTCTTCATTTATTGCTTTATTATGCATACTGGCTCTAACAATTCCTCTCCTAATTATTATAAAAGTGACATTTTATGAAAAACATAAACATTTCCTAAAACTTTTCTGTTTTTAATGAAATTTTTCTCATGCATTTAATTACTTGTAGGTCATTTCAGCAATTAATTATTGAATGGTTTCTTTATGTTGGACAGTTGGTAACAAATTAGACAAGGGTCTTCATCCCATGAATCTTAAAAAGTAACATGAGAAACAAAAGCGAGCAAGTAATTGTAGCCCAATTTTCTGTCTTTGGATCTTAAAATGTGAAAAAGAGAATGGAAAAGGATGAAGGGCACTACTGGACCATTTTTAACGGTGAAGAAACATGATGAGGTCTTTACTAGAGAGATAATACTGACCAGAATGTGGATAATAAACTAAGAGATTGTGGGAAGAAATAAGGGAATCCTGGAGCCACAGTCACTAATTAGAAGGTTGTTATAATAATCCATGTGAAAAGTAATTCTGATAAATTAAAAAAAACTGCTTCTTTATGTTTTTCAATGGGCAAATAGTTAAACAAATGGTGGCATATTTTTATGATCCTTGTGATATTGTATTACACTTAACCCTTGAACAGCATGTGTTTGAAATGCATGGGTGTACTTATTCTTGGATTTTTTTCAGTCAACACAGTGCAATACTATAAATGCATTTTCTCTTCCTTATGATTTTCTTAATAGTAGTTTCTTTTCTCTAGCTTACTTTATTGTAAGAATACAGTATATAATACACATACATACAAATGTGTGTTAATAATGGGTTATATTATCTGTAAGGCTTCTGGTCAACAGTAAACTATTAGCAGTAAGTTTTTGAGGAGTGAAAAGTTACAAGTAGAGTTTTGATTGCATGAAGTGGGGGTGTTAGCTCCCCTAACCCTCGCATTGTCAACAACAACTGTATAGTTTTGAAAGATGTTACATTGGTGGAAACTTGATAAAGCATACATGGGATCTCTATTCTCCTACAATAACATGTGGATTTATAATTTTCTCAAAATAAAGAAGTTTAATTTTTAAAAATGTATATAAGCCAGAAAAAAGTAGACTATCAGGGACATCTGGATGGCTCAGTTGGTTAAGCATCTGACGCTTGATTACAGCTCAGGTCATGATCTCATGGTTTGTGGATTCAAGCCTCATATCAGGCTCTCTGCTGATGGTGCAGACTACTGTCTCTCAAAATAAATTAATAAACAATCTTTAAAAAGTTTTTAAAAAGTAGAATATCATAGAAGGTTGAATGAGCACTAGTTTTAAAGTCAGTTTGTCTTAGAAATGAATTCTACATCTGCCACATCCTAGCTGTGTAAACTTAACCTGACTGAACCTTAAATAAATAATAGTCACGAAGACCATTATCATCATCACTACCACCACTACCACCCTCACTAAAACCCATACAGTATACGTACTGTGTGCCTGTAACTGGTTTAAGCACATTTAAATCCCGTTCGCACGTTTTAACACTTTTAATTCTCTCCTCTATTTCTTCTCTCATGGTTTGCTCACTTACTTTAGTGATAGACTTGGATTCTTTTCTCTTTAGTTTTTTCATATCTATCCCTGGGTTTTGATTTGTGGTTACCATTAGGTTTTCATCTTATGCCTGTAACAGTCTATTTTAAGTTGCGTGTTGTTTACATGTGAAACCATTCTTTACTCCTGCCCTCCTCCCTTATCCCTCCATGTTTTGAGTATTTTGTGTCATACTTTGCATCCTTTTATTTTGTGAATCCCTTGACCTATTTTTTTATAGATGTACTTAATTTTACTGTTTTTGTGCTTTCTACTTTTCTTACTTCTACTTATGGTCTTTACTTTTCATTCAAAGAGTTCCTTTTAACATTTCTTTTAGGGATGGTTTAGTGATCATGAATTCCTTTAAATTTTGTTTTCTGGAAATATCATTATCTCTTCTTCTGTTCTGAGTGATAGCCTTGCTGCATAGAGTATTCTTGGTTGTGGGTTTTTGTCTTTTAGCACTTTGAATATATCATGCCACTCGATTCTGACCTCTAAAGTTTCTGCTGGAAAATCAACTGATAGATTTTTGGGGTTTCCCTTTTGTGTAACTGTTTTCTTTTTTCTTGATGCTTCTAAACTTCTTTTCTTATCTCTAATTTCTACCATTTTAATATCAATGTGTCTTTCTGTGGCCCTTTTTGGGTTGATTGGGGGGGGGGGGTCTCTGTCCCTCCTGGATCTGGATTTCTGTTTTCTTCCCCAGTTTGAGAATTTTTCAGCTATTATTTCTTCAAATAAAATTTCTTCACCCTTTTCTGTCTTTTCTTCTTCGGGGATCCATATAATAAAAATGTTATTATGGTGTTGCTGAGTTCCCCAAGGCTATTTTTCTATTTTGTCCTGCTCTTCCATTTGGGACATAGCTCCCTGTGTCCTCATTTTGTCTAACTCTCTGTATCTGTTTCCATGTGTTAGGAAAGCCCGCTGAATCTGCTCTTAAAAGTGGCCTTAGGAACAAGTCATGTGGAGCCCCGCAGTGCAGGGTTCCCTGTTCAGCAGAACCTGGAGCATTGGGGGTTTCTCCTATGTGTGTTATGTGTGTTATACTATTGTGGCTTAGCCCAAGATGCATGACATGAGGGTCCATTTCTCTTCTCTCTCAGGGCCTGAAGCATCCCTTCCTTCTATAGACAATTGTATGGGTCTATTTGGCTCTTAACTATTTCCTTCCTACCCACTTCAATGTTTCCTCTTCCCTACATTTTCTACATTTAGCTGTGGAGGGTCTGTTCTGCCAGTCCTGAGGTCATTCTCTTGGTTATTTACACTGATATGGGTGCTATATATGGGACAAAATCAGTGTAGGGTTCTTCCATTCCATCTTCCCCTGAAATCAGTGCTTTTAATTTTCTAAACAGCCCTTTCAGGTAGGTATTATAATTATTTAATTTTAAATATTGAGAAAATGAGGCACAGAATGAAAAGTATTTCACTCAGGACCATATAGTAACTAGCTGAACATGAATTTGATCACTGGCTTCCAAAAGACTTGATACCAATGTCTAACATTGATGGAGCTCAGGAAAAAAAGTAAAAATATAGATCCCCTTCTAAATGTCTAAATGCTTAAGAACTATAAATTGAGTTAATGACCTGTTAAAATAAATATATTTCATTCTTCTATTTTAACAAATATACTGTGTAACCTAAGGTTTGAATTTAAAATTCTAAGACTCTTTACAGTTCTTTTCTATCAACATGCCCTGCCTTTCTTTTCTCACCACTCATGGTTTGCTTCCACACTGTGAAAGTTCTTTTTGCATATTTGGTTGGACAGTGCAGCCTGCAGATCCAAGTCTTGTCCTAAGGATATGCATACCATTGAGTCAGTGTGTCTCTAGTGGATCAATTTAGGGAAGAAGACCATGCAAAGCCTGGTATCAGAACTTTTAGATAGGAATTCCAGGTCCTGAGTACAAAAGCATAGTCTAGAGGTGGGGGGGGATGGGCTCCAAGTGGAATGATTTCTTGGCTCTGTAGACTAACCCCCACATCCCTGAAAGAGGCACTGAGGGACCTGAAAGAGACCCAAAGCAAGGTCCAGAATAGGGGTTTGTCCACTTACTCAGGTCTAAGTGTGATACCAGAGTCATTTCAACAGGAATGATGCTTACCTTTCATATTGTGAGGGTTACAGCTTAATTACATGATGTCCCTTATTATATTATGCAAAATGTGTGTTACTTCACTCTAATTCACTGGACTAGAGAGAAGAGGTAGCTATTCTGTTAATATTTGCAGTTACACTTTAATATCCAGTAGTACATTACTGGAAAGGAGGTGGATAAGGGATGGGTTTCATAGATGATGGATATTAAGGAGGACCATTGTTGTGATGAGCACTAAGTGTTATATGTAAGTGATGAATAACTAAATTCTACACCAGAAACCAATATTACACTGAATGTTAACTAACTGGAATTTAAATAAATATTTGGAGGAAAAATAATATTATGTGATATAATTCCTCAGCATTTTATTAATATTTTATAGTTAAAATATATCACTTCTTTTCTTGGTAGCTGGACTGGAGACTTTTACCAGATTTCTTAAAACTGAATTCAGTGAGGAAAACATTGAATTTTGGATAGCCTGTGAAGATTTCAAAAAAAGCGAAGACCCTCAACAAATTATTCTTAAAGCAAAAGCAATATATGAGAAATTTATACAGAATGATGCTCCACAAGAGGTATAGTAAAGATAATTGTAAAAATTTTAAACTGTTTGAAAAATTTTTGAGAGTATCTTCCTTCATCAAATTATATCCTCATGCATTCTACCAGAAAAGTCAAGATCTCACTGAAGCAAAAATGAGTACTAATGTAAATTCCAGCATACAAACAAAATTCATTGTAAGACTTTGCCATGGAAATAAAATTATAATTGAAGTCATTCCTCAGGGTTATTTTTATTCTAGACTGAGTCAATGCAATTACTTGCAACATTTAGATTCATTCACTTATCCTTATTAATAACCTAAACATAAGCAATGTCTCATCAAAACTAATGATTTCTGTAAATGAGGAAGGCAAGAGAAATTAAGAAGTTTGTATAAGGTACCATTTTAGAGTGAGCTCACCTACCAATGCAAAGTTTTGATTGACCCAAAATAATTTTTCTCCATTTTAAGATAGACTAAAAGAAAATTTCATAATAAATAGTTGAGCAATTGTTTGGCAATGGTTTGGCAATGGTTCAAGTGATTTTCTTTGACTGTAAGCTCAGTGTAAGATAACTGTGTGATACAACTCCTAAAACCATAGCAAAAAGGCTATAAAACTAGCTAATGCTACCTGACCATCCCCAAAAATAATTTAAATAGAGTTTCTATATTTTTATGTGTTCAAAAAATAGTGTTTCTGCACTGAAGGGGTAGAACTGGTAGTCTATCTCTATTAAGAGTTTCGTTTTACTATAAATTACTATTGTCCATGAGGTAGCATTGTCTATGTGGATATCATTTCACATGGAATGATGAATGTTTTTCTTGTTTCAGCATGTTTCACTTGGTTCTGCGTCTCAATGCATTATTCTGTTTTCCCCATGGCCAACTTTATACATGAATTTTTAAAAAGCAGCTAGTTTTATGGTGTTAACTCTGAGGAAAAAAGAAAGGACCCCTCCTTGAAAACTACTTCTACCAGTATCAGATATAGCAGTAGTGATTTGATAAAAAAACATTACAACATTTTACGTCTTTAAAAGATATCCATTTTCAGCACATATTTGCTTGTAAGAAAATATAATAATAATAAAATGAAAAGAGCATGATGATTAAAAAATAAAGTAGCCCCACATTGAAATCCCAGATATGCCCCAAACACTCTGCCCTCACTCAAACTAATTTGATTTCTATGAAGCTTCGTTTCCACTTTGAAAATGAATTAACCTAATGGTCTTTATGATATTTACTATGTTTCATTATTCTAAATTAGCAGAAGTGAGAAGGACCAGGAGCATAGGAAGAGGAGACCTTGATGAAATGCCAGCCCAGAGTAAATCAGTAGATCCCTAGACCCATAACATTGAAAATCACCCAAGCATTCAAGTACACTACCGCCCACATTGGATATGTGTACATTGGATCGGTCCTGCACTGCTTGTTTTTCAAAAGTAGATTGACCATAATCATACTTTTTTTGTTATTATTATCATCCAGGTTAACCTTGATTTTCACACCAAAGAAGTTATTACTAAGAGCATCACCCAACCCACCCTACACAGTTTCGATGCTGCACAAAGCAGAGTGTATCAGCTTATGGAACAAGACAGTTACACACGTTTCCTGAAATCTGACATATATTTAGAATTGCTAGAAGGAAGACCTCAGAGACCAACAAATCTTAGAAGACGATCACGCTCATTCACCTGTGCTGAGTTCCAAGATGTAAAGTCAGATGTTGCCATTTGGTTATAAAGAAAAGTAATTTTGTTCATTTTGATTAAAAACTTGTAATCTGCTTTTAAGATACAGAATATTTACGTTTTACAAACTGGTACATCTTTTAAAATAAAATACACCATGTCAAAGGATTTTTTAATGTAAATAAAAGCTTACATTCTAACACATACTATATATGCCAATATATTCTGTAAAACCCTCCATTTGACTTCATTCCATTCATAATCAGTAAAACTTACTACTTAATTAAAAAACAGTAAAGAAGAAATGACAATATTTTATGAGACTGTAAAGTTGAGTTAAAGGTAAGCTTTTACAAAACTGTCAATGTTTAGACCCGATCTCTGCCTGGGATTTTTTTTTCTTGTTAACAAGTTATATACAGAACATATTTTCCAAACTGATGAAGTCTCTTTCTTTCTCTCTCAGGCATAGAGAGTGTAGAAGTGATCTGGTTCTTACAATTGGAGAGGACAATCATTTGTTCTTGTGTTACTAACACTGGTTCAAGAATAAGCGATGTATCACTTCTAGTTATAAACCAGAAACAGGAACTTTGGGAAGACACATTTACATCTATAGAACTTCCAAGTTCAAAATAACCCATATTGATAACTGAGGTTAGGATCCACATTTGGTCTCATTCCTAGTGAACATGGGCTTGCCCAGTAAGTGGAGCACATTTCTGATGGTCACAGTTAGAATTAGAATCTTCTCACCTGCTAATATAAACTGCTACTAAAATAGTGGCAGTCAGTGGTTTGGATGATGCCCAGAGGAAGTTTACCCCAAGCAGTAGTTAGGTTTTATGCTTAGACTTTTTAGGATGGGGATGAAAGTCAGAAATGAGAGGACATAAAGAAGTAAGGAGTCAAAGGCCTTGGAGACTCATGCATCTGCTACATTGGCTCACATAAAGAAAGTGTTCCCCATTGATCATGTTCTTATTTCAAGTCTCATTGAATCATTTAATTCTATATTTTTAAAAATAAGATTATACCAGTAAGAATACATGTCTCTACTTTAGGGAAATATTTAATTTTCGATGTGTGTTGCATGTAAATGCCTATAATTAAAGATGTCATACATATGGCTTTGGTAAATGTTATTTTAGTTGAAATGTAAAATATAAAAACTGTGTACCACCTATAGTAATAAATATTTTAAATTTCTTCTTTTGTACAGTTAATGTTTATTTAACCACTAAGTGTTCTTGCTGATTACTGATTATCCTGTCATCATTTACACATAGACATATTTTCTTATTTTAGAATGATAGTGGAATAGAAAGAATTAAAATATTTTGTCACTTATCTAAATGCTAATTGAATTCTTTGTACTGTTATAGGTATGAAAACAGGGTATCATGCATTTCAAAAATCAACTAAGAAAGTGATTTTTTATTTTCTTTGGCTGATTTGTATTTTCTTTTTTTGTGTGATTGCCTCATGCAGTTAAGATTTGATACAAGGTGTCTTTTTCTAATGTTTATTTTGAGAGAGAAACAGCACATGTGTGGGGCAGTGCTTTGGGTGGAGGGAGGGACAGAGAGAAAGGGAGAGAAGGAGAATCCTAAACAGGCTCCACACTGTCAGCGCAGAGCTGGACACGGGAGTCAATCCCACAAACCATGAGACCATGACCTGAGCAGAAATCAAGAGTCAGTTACTTAATCGACTGAGCCACTCAGGAATCCTTACAAGCTTTCTGATCTCACTAGAAATTATAGATTTTAACAGCATTGTTCTAGGATTATAAATACATATAATATATTATAATATATATAATATAATACATAGAATAATATAATATACAGATGTGTCCAATATCTTGTTTATTCGATGGGACCCTTCAAAAACATACCAAGGATAATGTGGCCACAAACAGAAAATAAAATAAACAATTGGAAAAGTGAAAGAAGTGAAGTAAAATTGTGTAGAAAGTGCTGTGCACTGGTTGAATGAATTGTAGAAATATATAAGAAAAGCCTAAGAACTTGACAACGTCAAAGCCTGGGCTCCCAAAACAAATAGATAAGCCTCAGGAATTCATTAAACTTCTAAACACATCCATCTTACCCCCTTTTTTTTTTTAATAAAAGGACTCAGCGTTTCTAATTCTAATCCTCTTTATGGTCCTTACATTTGCTGATTCTAAGTACATCACCTGCTATTCTCCAAAGCACCTCTTGATTAATGCCCAAGGAAGGAAAAGATGCAAATATGTATAGCTAATGAAGGAAAACTTCAGACTCAAAATTAATATGGGATATTGGTCTAATAGTAATTATAGAAAACTTAGAAATATATGAAGGGAAAGAAACCACAAGAAATGTAGCTTGCATTTTTTTGACTGGCCATATGTATAAAACAGAATGCCTTTAAATGGATTGAATAAAATAGTTCGGAGTATCTTGAAGTCCATAGACGAAAGTCAATACCTATGTTGTCATATTTTGTACATAACAGAAACCTTACATGTGACTATGACATCAAATGGAAGCAAAAGGAAGCATTATGAGGAAAATTCACAGTTCAGTAAAGAGTAAAGACATACTTTTATCTGAATGTGGTATATTTTATTTGAATCCTGGCTCTGCTACTTATCAAGTGTCATATGTTTGGGAAGTTACCTAAATATTTTGAACTCCAATTTCTCATTTGTAATATTGAAATAAACATTTACAGTGATCTTAAGATGATTAAATTTCAAAATGTTTGTAAAGTGCCAAATATAGATTGATTGACTTAGTGCATGAACAAAAACATGGAAATTACTTTTAATATTTATGTATCACATTTTAGTGATGATATAAATTTTCTTAATGTTTATGTTAAAATAACATATCAGTCCTTTGAGAATAATGAGGTATTCTTGAATAAAATATGGGGGGAATGGTTCTTGCTCTTACCGAAACTTTTATAAATTTGCCCTAAATTCAAAAGTATAATATAATCATTTAAGTAAATGATTATATTATACTTTTAAATTAAATTTAAAGTAAATTCAAAAGTATAATAATATCATTTAAGCTAAATAAAAAATATTGGAAATTATTAGCTTAAATATTCTTCTAAAGAAAAAGCTGGAAAAAAAGTAACTTTTTAATACATTAATTTTATTTTCACTGTGTTACATTGACTGGCCTCCTACTCCATTTCTTTACTTTTTAAGTGCTCTCTGTCTACAAAAGAGAACACAAAAACAAAGATCCTTGCCAATTTAACCACAGGTTCATTCATAAACATTAACTGGAATCTTTTCAATAATGAAAATGAAAGATAATATAACATAGCCAAACTCCTTTAGCTCCTTTAGCTCCTTTGCATGTGGAATGAATGAACAAATACTTACCGAACACTTTGTGTTAACTGCTGGACATTCAGAAGTAAAGTAAGCAGAGTGAAAGGGAGAGAGAAAGAAACTTTCTTCAGGGCATGTTCTCTGATAAAATTTGCATAATACAATATTCAGCTAAAAGCCGTGCTGTACACAAGATGTTCTTTCATATTTATCCCAGATAGTAAATCCATCCACGACTGATGATGCAGATATCATTTGTCTTTTGAAGCCAGAAGTTAAGTAGCTAATTTCTTCATTTGTTTAAGAGAAACACAGTAGCCCCACTAACTTCTACAAATTTAGTGCATCTTTCATATTATGAAAACGGAACTAAAAGCATACACACATTTATAAATACATTTTATTTAAGATTGAGGGGCTCTGTTAATTTTATTTGTTTTTACTTTATTGTACAAAAGTCCTTTGTAGAGTAAAAAAAAAAATTGCATATGTAAAAGAGCCAGTATGAACTGTGCTTTTAAAGGATATGACCATTTTATAGAAAATACACATATTTTTGTGGAATTTTGGCTTCAGATTGAATTTTGTAAAGTGGAAATGAAACTTTTAGAAGTAATAACCAAGGGAAATATTTAATGAATTTAGTAAGAACAACTGCATTTCATATAGTCTGTTTCCAGTCCATTTCTTATATCATTAGCAATACACAGAAAATAAATAATAATCAAAGTCAAGATTCTCCTTACTAGAACAAGGAAGGAGATAAAAAACATTTGGAAAGATTGTCATCAGCATGTGAAACCCAGTAATTATTTTCTGAACACTGAACTATTGTTACCTATAGAGAAATTAGAATATTTAATGAATTCAAATGATGTCATATCAGTATTAACAATACCTGTAAAACATTTACATAATAACCTGTAGTTTGGAATACTCTATACTTAATTTATCCTTTATTTTATCATACAGAACCCCTGCAGTTAAATAAGCATTGGCTACATTTCACCTTTGTTCCAGTCATTGTACTGAATGGTAGGAATGCGAAAGTGAAAACCTTAGTGTAGAGGATATTGTTGAGGATATTACGTCTAATGATAGTCCATTGTAGGCAAACACATGAACTAGTCATTTCAATACAACATGCAAGACGTTCACATTTATCTTGCAGTCCTATCTCTAAAAAAATTGCAAGACACTTCCACGTGATGTAGCAAAACACCAGAGCCACATCTTTCCATCTTCACAATATGTCTGGGTATATTTTGAGGTATGAGGTGAGATTGAATTCTCTTGCCATTGAAACCTGTTTAAAATGTGTATTCTATAACGCTGAGATCTCATGAGGAGATAAATGGACTTCATTCACATTATAATGTGATTCATTACAGGCTACCTTTAAGTAGGAGCTTTCAGAAAAGTATTTAGGCTTTATAGACAGAAAATTACTTAACACAGAGGCTTTGGAGATGTATCTTTGATAGAAAGTGAAAAGCAGAGTATTGAGACTCTAGTAAATGAATATCAACCAAAAAATCAAATGAATGATATCAGAAACTATGAAATAAATTCATTGAAAAATCATGATTGAAACCATAACATTTTACTTATTTATATTATTTATAAGTATATTTATTGTGGAATAAAATAAAAGAATTGCACACTTATGAAGGAAATAATAACCTTGCAATTTGGTCCATTAACATTTTTTTTGCCAGCTATGTATAGTGTATCTTCTTGTTCATTTTTTCTCCAGAGGGCTATTTTGCCAAGAATTTGTAAGTAAAGATTTCAGGATGCTATATACATATATATAGCAACTTTGAAAAAAAAATAATAATAATTGCCATTATTTTTCAGTCTACTGGGTAAACTGTTTTCTCTGCCACAAAGTATCACAGTTTTCATCATTGAAGGAAGTCTTAGAGGCAAATGTTTGGGTGATATAAGACATTGTTTATACTTTGCAAAGACTTGAATGAAAATTAGAATTAGAATCTCCATTCTAATAGAATCTCTATTCTAATTCTAGGAAATAATATAATTTAATCTCCACATTTTCATTTTTCATACAGAATCTATGAATCTTTTAGAAATTAGGAATAACTTAGATTGGGTCCTCCATTTTCATGAATGGCTGAATCAGAAAATTCATTTCTAAAGTAAAGATTACATAATTACCATAGAACATATCATATTCTCAGCTAATAAATAGATTTTCAGCTACTTTTCCAGCAAATATTTGAAACATGTCCAAGTGATCTTGAAGTCATCAGTAAAGGCTACATGGGGGGAAAATACATTCGTTTTAAGAACATACGTATTGGCAACAAAGGCAATGTATTGATTCTGGACAAAAAGAATGCATTATAGAAAATTGAAAATTATCATAATCTGAATCACAATCTTTGACATCACAGAGTGGTTTTTAAGAAGTACTATAAACATATATAAGAGAAATAATTTTTAACTCTACATATGATTTAAAGACAAATGTAATATATGAAGACCATAAATTGAAGAAAAAAGACCTCTAATCTTTCAATTCAGAAATAAGCATTTTTGCATGTGTATATTACCTTCTAATGTTCTAATATCTATTTATATTATCATCACTCAAACAATAGATAATAAACATGAATATTAATTAAGAGAATTATATTTATTGATTGTGAAAAATTAAAATTTCAAAATAGCATTAATGTTTGGAAAGAATAAATTTTCTTTATTTTAAAAATATAATTTAGGGAGTTCTATGGATAGTTTTTTGAGGAACCTCCACACTGTTTTCCAGAGCAGCTGCACCAGTTTACATTCCCACCAACAGTGTAGGAGGGTGCTCATCTCTCCACACCCTCGCCAGCATCTATAGTCTCTTGATTTGTTCATTTTAGCCACTCTGACTGGTGTGAGGTAATATCTCAGTGTGGTTTTGATTTGTGTTTCCCTGATGATGAGTGATGTTGAGCATCATTTCATGTGCCTGTAGGCCATCTGGATGTCCTCTTTGGAGAAGTGTCTGTTCATGTGTTCTGCCCATTTCTTCACTGGGTTATTTGTTTTATGGGTGTGAAGTTTGGTGAGTTCCTTGTAGATTTTAGATACTAGCCCTTTATCTGATATGTCTTTTGCAACTATCTTTTCCCATTCTGTCGGTTGCCTATTAGTTTTCTCGATTGTTTCCTTTACAGTGCAGAAGCCTTTTATCTTATGACCCAGCAATAGCATTGCTAGGGATTTACCCAAGAGATACAGAAATGCTAATGCATAGGAGCACACGTACCCCAATGTTCATAGCAGCATTGTCAACAATAGCCAAAACATGGAAAAAGCCTAAATGTCCATCACCTGGTAAGTGGATCAAGAAGATGTGGTATATATACACAATGGAGTACTACATGGCAATGAGAAAGAATGAAATATGGCCATTGGTAGAAAAGTGGATGGACCTCGAGGGTGTCATGCTAAGCGAAATAAGTAAGGCAGAGAAGGACAGATACCATATGTTTGCACTCATAGGTCTAACAGGAAAACAGGAGAAACCTAATGGAGGACCATGGGGAGGGGAAGAGGGAAAGAGAGTTGGGGAGAGAGAGGGATGCAAAACTTGAGAGACTATTGAATGCTGAAAATGAACTGAGGGTTGAAGGGGAAGGGGGAGGGGGGAAAAGAGGTGGTGGTGATGGAGGAGGGTACTTGTGGGGCAGAGCACTGGGTGTTGTATGGAAACCAATTTGACAATAAACTATTTTTTAAAAATAAAATAAAAATAAAAATAAAAAATATATATATAATTTAGGGGCTCCTGGGTGGCTCAGTCGTTTAAGCCTCTGACTTTGGCGCAGGTCAGATCTCACGTTCGTGGGTTTGAGCCCCGCGTCAGGCTCTGTGCTGACAGCTAGTTCAAAGCCTGGAGCCTGCTTCCGGTTCTATGTCTCCTTCTCTCTCTGAGCCTCCCCCTCTCATGCTCTGTCTCTCGCTGTATCAAAAATAAATAAAATATTAAAAAATAAAAAATATATATAATTTATAATATCAATTTGAACTAGAGCAATAAAGCATGAATAAAATATAGCCAAATCTCAAACATGACAGGTGCTAATATGTTTGTGGTAAATCTGAAAACAGCGTGTGAAAAAATGATTGGATTACAAGGTATGAAGATAAGGGTTGAGAAGGAGTAAAGGAAGTCCAAAAGCAGAAATATTGACATGAAGAATACAATAATGACTTTTAAAAGTCAGGATTTTTTTAGAAATAATGCACTGTAGGGGCATCTGCCTGGCTCAATCAGTGGAGCATGTGACTCTTGATCTTGGGGCTGTGAGTTCAAGCCTCAAGTTGGGAGCAGAGATTGCTTAAAAAGAAAATCTTATAGAGATCAGGATGGCACAGTCGATTGAGTGTCTGACTTAGGCTCAGGTCATGATATCATGGTTCCTGAGTTCAAGCCTCGTGTTGAACTGCTGCTGTCATCACGGAGTCCACTTCAGATCTTCTGTTCTCTCTTTGCCCCTCTCCCACTTGTGTGCTCTCTCTCTCTCTCTCCCCCTCTCAAAAAGATCTTAAAAAAAAAAAAAGAAAGCATTGTGAGATGTTTTTGCATAAGAAAAAATTGGAAAGATTTGAAATTTTCTTTTTTTTAATGTTTATTTTTGAGAGAGAGAGAGCATAGGTAACAGAGGGGCAGAAAGAGGGGAGACACAGAATCTGAGGCAGACTCCAGGCTCCAAGCTGTCAGTGCAGAGCCCAACTTAGGGCTGGAACCCACAAACCATAAGGTTAATCTGAGGTGAAGTCAGAGCTTAACCAACTGAGCCACTTGGGCGCCTCAGGATTTGAAATTTTTTATTCAAAGCATAATATTGTCTGCTAAGGGAAATCCACTTCATTATAGGGAAACCGCATTCGACAGTTTGCAGTTTTCTTACATTTTATTCCAACACTTAACACTAGTGCTGAAAGGAGATTTAGAGATTGTGTCCATTAACTTTCAAATTTTATAAGCCAGGATAGTAAAGTCATCTTTAGAACAATAATAAAGAATTTGTGTGAAAACATGCTTCTGATATCAACCAATATCATTTACTTATTCCTCTCATCGATAATAATTTATTAGTACCTACTAAGTTTCAAATTTTCTTCTAATATAAAATACCAAATACACCATCCTTTCAAATAAGTCATCCTATTTGTTGTACTGGAAATTAAACTACAATCAGAATTAAAAATAAAACTAGATTGTACCCTTTGAATTTATTTTTGCTTATTTATATAAATATATAAGTAAATATAGGTATTTAAATATATATAAATGTTAGTGAATATACACATGTACATATATCGTTTAAGGAAATTCATAGTATATTAAATCAATTAATTTTTTATTTATAAAATTCTAAAGACATAATTAAATTGAATGATAATCTTTAAAGCAATGAAAATTCACATATTTTATGGAAGAAATGAAGTAATTTAATTTCAGGCATACCTCAGAGATATTGCTGGTTCATTTCCAGGCTAGTTCAATAAAGAGAATATCACAATAAAGCCAGTGAAGTGAATTTTTTGGTTTCCCAGCCATATAATATTATGGTCACACACTGCTGTATTCTCTTAAGGGTGCAGTAGTATTTTAAACAAAGAATGTACACATCTTAATTAAAAAATACTTTACTAAAAATGCCAACAATCATCTAAGCTTTTATCAAGTTATAACCATGGATCATGGATTACCAGAACAAATATAATAATATAATGAGGGGCGCCTGGGTGGCTCAGTCGGTTAGGCATCCAGCTTCGGCTCAGGTCATGATCTCACAGTTCGTGTGTTCGAGCCCCGCGTCGGGCTCTGTGCTGACAGCTAGCTCAGAGCCTGGAGCCTGCTTGTTTCTGTGTCTCCCTCTCTCTCTGACCCTCCCCTGCTCGTGCTGTCTCTCTCTGTCTCTCAAAAATAAATAAAAGAACATTTAAAGAAATAATAATAATATAATGAAAAAGTTTGAAATATTCCAAGAATTATCAAAATGTGACACAGAGATAAAGTAAGCAAGCACTCTTGGAACAATGGTGCTGATAACTTGATCAACGCAGGGTTGCCACAAACCTTCAATTTCTAAAAAAATGTAATATCTGCAAAGCATAATAAAGTCAAGTGCAGTCAAAAAGGTATATCTGTGCGTTTATTGGCATAGTACCTGATTTTGTTAGTCATAATTCATAACTATTATAATTTTAATCAGATAGATATAGATAATATAGTATAGGTATAGATATAGATATAGATAGACAGAGATGCACTCTTCCCAACTTTCTGAGCTTGGAACCACTGATATACTTACTATTATGCTTTACATTAAAATTGTATATTTAATTTATATAACTATTCAGTTTTAACATACTAAGCTAAGTAGTTTGATATTTGGCTCTTATACTGAGGATGTGTCTCATATAGTAAATGAGTTAATCTCTTAAATTCATTTTTAAATAGAAGCTACCTTAATTTTAAAATATTTGGTTGAATAATTTTAGTAAAACTTAATTGGAGTTCTGCTGATTTATTATTTTGTTATATTAAAGTCTCATTGCTTCTTTCATACTTTATATATGTTACATATCCTTAAATGCTAGAATGAGTAATGCCAGTTAAAATTAATAGTATGAAAGTGAACATTTAAATTATAAGTTTTGACCATAGAGGTTAATTTTCTCTTCCATATTATAAGGCTGTGTCTTTAGCAAAGATATAAAATAGGTTGTGTGCTCAAGTCTTTTCAGAGGGTAAGTGATAATTCTGATCAGATTTGATATCAATGAGGAAAAAAAAAAGGGTTCAGATACCAAATGTAAAATCACAATTATACAATTGAAATCTTTTGATTAAGTATTCTTTTTAAAACCTCTAATTATGCTACATAAAGGAAAGGAGCATGTAAAGTCATAGTAAAACAATGAATCACACAGAAGGAAATGTAGGGTTGGACAAAAATGGAAGGGTGGAGAAAGGAAGTTCTGGGAGAAACAGAATTAAACTCTAAGAAAAATTTCTCAAATGGGAAAAAATTTTGTACATGCACTGATATGTCATATGTAACTGAATCATAGAATTTATTAAATACTTATAGAATCTATTTATATATATGTTTGCTTCCCAAACCCTAAAGTGAACAACCTTGACAATTTCACTACTTCATATGTTGCTTCTACTTCTTTTACAATTAAAATTCCTGCAAAATAAATTGGATCTCTTAATTTCATTGATTTGGTTATTTTATCTATCAGACTTCATCTTCCTAAACTAAGTAATAATTGAGATTATCCTAAAATCTATAAACTCTGTTTAATAGGTGTGTTCTTTTTAAACCTGGCTCACAAACAAAACCTTCTGGATGCAAAAATAAACACCAACGCTTCTATTTTTGATTCCATGCATGATGTTACATTAAAAAACACTTTAATATGAAAATTGAATCAGGATTTTTAGATAAAAGAAGTAAAGTCCATGTAATATGATTTCGGAGTGTTGAAAACAAGATGCAATGTGAATTTAAAATAAATGGTGCATAGGAAGCCCAAGGTTTTTCTCCTTCCTTAGTATACAAGACGTCAGTGCCACCAGGCATCATGAGGTTACATCTGCAAATTTTATGAGGAAGCTGAGATTTTGTGTATAGAAATAACACAACCTATAGTTTTATTTTTCTCGGAAACCATCCGAGATTAAAAACTGTTCTGAAAGAACTCTCAGATAAAACAGAAACAGTTTATTATTTCTAGTAACATGGAAAATAACATATCTTTTTTTTTGTTTCTTGATATTTAAGGTATTTCTTATTTCTTAATATGTGAATATATTATTGGGAGCATAAGCTGAGGATTTTCCAATATTTCTGAAATTGAATGTCTTTGTTTCAATACGTGCTTCACCGGTTCTAAGCAGCCTGAGGAAAGTGTCAGAGAAGTCAGTATGTGGTTTGAAAAGCACCTTCGAATCCTGAAAATATTAAGAGCTAATTCCTGCAGTTACTTTTTTCTTTTCTACTAAATTCCAAGATCTTAAACATTGCTATTTTATTTTCATCTTGAGAAAAGCAAAGTATTTTAATTTTTTATCAATTATCTAGATTTTCATTTCATTATATAATAGGATTGATGACTTGGAAGGCTAAAGGCTTCTGTTAAACCTCAACAATGTAGAGCAAGAGACCTTTCTTTATAAAAGATTTTCCTAAGCAGATTCACTTTACAATTTAATTTCCTTCAATGAGGTAAAGGTCAGTATGAGGCTATAAGAAAGTTAATTTGCATCAGGTATGCACATGGAATATGAAAATAATATAATATAAATATGCATAATTCAAGCTTTAAAAACCAACCTCAGGGCTAAAAAAAGCAATTATTATAGGAAATGGCTCAACAATTACAGCACTTTTTGTGATGATGTCAACTAGCTTACTTTCATTCTGAGAGACATGAAGGGACAAGCCTGTAGGATAAAAACAAAGTCTGAGAATTAGCCATTGTTCTCATTGTCTCTTTCTTATGTTCATTTGCCCTAGAAAATGCTTATCAGCGCTTTTTGTCAACCACTAACATAATTCTCTCTGCAATTCTACTAATCAAGCAATTCTATGTCACTTTTACATTTATGCTGATTGTGTCTTTGTCTCTCACCAAACTTATATTCGTATTTTTCTGACCATGTCAATGAACACACATGTCTTTATTGACTGTGTCCCTTGTTTATCGATGTGAACAAGATTAAAATTGCATTCTTATTCACAGAATAAGATGTGTAGTAGATGTCTGTTGATCTGTTGCTTCTTTAGGTTAAAATCAAATTATTTTAATAAAGGTATCACAGAATTACTGTCTCTCTCTGGGTCACTCAACTGATTCCTATCCGGTTCCCTTTAAATCAGAATAACTAATAATTTTCTACATTTCTGGATAAAGAAGTCTGATTTTCATGAACCTTACTGAGCACGCAAAAGAGTTTCTTGAAATTATATAAAGGGTCCTGTGAAGTATTAATTCAGTAACATGATCGCGCGTTTCTGTTAATCAGAATGAGCTTAATGCCTAAAAAAGCACATTGCATGACGTGTCTTGTGCCCAGGTTTCTTCCTGTAGCATTTGGCTCTTGGGTATGAAACTTCTTATAATGCCTCTTTGTCTCCTGCGGTTTCCTTTTTCTTCCATAGCCACCTCTACCTGCTAGAGCAACTGTGACATAGAGTCTGATTCCTAGTTGCTTGATGGGCTTTGTAGTCTGTGCTGAGATGGGGAAAAGAGCATTGAGGGTATAAGAGTAATAAGAGATGAGGAAAATACACAGTATTGTTGTTACCTACAGTCAGCTGTGGGAAACTGCTGAGGTCATTGCCTAGATTTCTGTTGGAACAGCCAAAATCAAGTTTTGAGAGAAACAGATCATCTTCTTGCATGACTTTAGTTAGCTTCTTTACCATGATGTCGGAGTTAGGTTACACCACTAAATGAAACCTGGATTCAATGCTTTTCATTCACTCTCTTTTTTCTTAAAACTAGTGCAAATCCTACCCTAAGGTGGGTTGCTTTTGTTTTAGTTTTTATGGTCATTTTAAGGTTTTATCTTTTTTTCCACTGGGTTTCCTTGGCCAATCTACTGAGAAGTTGGGCAGAATTGAAACAATAGCTGATAAACAGAAACTGCTCTGAATTAGAAGTTCTTTCCCAATTTGATTTTATACTCCTTTGGAATAGGTCCTATCCTGGAGTAGTCCTAACATAAAGCAGCAATAACACTAGTTAAGTTAATGTTTGTATTCGTGTCCTTTTGGTTTTTCTATACTGTTTTTATTTCCTAAAAATCCTAAATATTAGTCTAGTTAATTGCTACACTTATTGAGTATATACTATGTGTTAAACAGTATCCTATCATTGCTACTTACCAGTGTTTTGACTGACAAACAATATATTTGTGCCTGTTTTTCTATTATAAAAAATGATGGGTAATAATGTTATCTCTCTTACAGAGTTTCTGGAGGATTAAATGAGCTAATGAACTCATGTATCTAAAGAATTTAAGTGTCTGGCACATAATAAGCACTCCGTACATGTTAGCTATCATATGAAACAAGTCAATTTCCAAATAGCTGAATGACAGGTAGAAAAAAGTCAGCAATCTTTTTTTCCTCCTATCTTTTCCTAAAAGGAAATAACAGTGAAGGAATAGCAACGATAGTTTAATGAGGGTTCTCTTTGATTTTGCCTCTGTGTGTGTGTGTGTGTGTGTGTGTGTGTGTGTGTGTGTGTGTGTGGGTGCAAATGTGCTTATTTATTGTGGTAGGCAGAATTCTAAGACAGTTTCCAAAAGTCTCAAGATTCTCCTTCCCTGGCACACAGACCTTGTACCACCTACACTTGAATGTGGGTACAGCCTGTGCATATGGTGTGCGGTCACTCCCTTTGTTAATTTATATTAGATAGCAAACTATGGTAGGGTAGCCACTCCCATAGTAACACAACAATGACCAATTCCTTGGTTTCCGCATGGTGAGATCTTAAGTAGAAAACCCAGCTGAACCTTACCCAGAGTCCTCACCCATGGCTAAGTTTGTGGTAGTTTGTTCTGCAATATTAAAACCCTAATACATTTTTTTAAACTCCAAACCCTTTATGTATACACATTATTGCACTTACAGAGTCATCATCTGATATGAATGAAGGTAATAAGTATTTATTGAGCAACTATTTTATATCATGATCATCTAAGAAAGGCTTGGGGTACATGAACTGATAAATTAGACAGGATCAATTACTCCTTTTTAAAACATCAGACCTAAAATTGATCAAATACATCAGATTATTTCAAACCAGTGCAAAGTTCAGTGGGACCATTGATCTGACTGTACACTTTGAGGCAGGCAAAGGTAGCAATAGATTTTCAGGGGCTATTTATTCATGTTAGGTCATTTATTCCCACAGAGAAAATTCTTTTTACAATGACATTTTTTAAAGAGATCTGTTTCATTTTTCACAGAGTTACTGTGAAGCAGTACAAAGAAATTTAAAACACACTTTCAGTTTTTTGAAGGAAGCACACTTTGCAAATGCAAAAGATGATTGTTAAAAAAGTGATCTTATATAGAGAGACATACTTATCCAAATATTTTGGATAGATAATGTCCTATTTATTTAAGAAAAGACTTAAATTTTAGTTATGGCATCAGGTCAAATATCCTCCATCTTTTAAAAAGTATTTATTTATTTTTGCCAGTGAGAGTGCAAGTGGGGGAGGGGCAGAGAGAGGGGAACACAGGATCCGATGCGGGCTCTCTACTGATGGTTCACAACAGCAAGCTCCATATGGGGCTCAAACTCACAACCATGAGATCCTTACCTGAGCCAAAGTCAGACTCTCAGCCAACTGAGCCACCAGGTGCCCTGTCTTCTCCCATCTTTTAAAATGTTAGGCAATGATTACTGCTAGAAATGAATATTAAATTATATTTTATAAGCACAATTTTAACTTCAATTTCCACAGGAATCAGACTCAGTTGATTATGGCTTCATAATTTCACATAGTAAAGTAAATTAAAATACCACCTTATATTTAATCCTAGCATTAGTATTCACATTTAGAATTTTTGAGATGAATGTCAGACTAGAATATTGTTAAACCTATCACTTTGTTATTGTTTTACCACCGATCCCTGTAAGCCTCCGAAAGAGACAATTGTAATACCCAGTTGCCTGCTGCCATACTTTTGACTATAGGAAGACAAAGCTTCAGTCATGTTGCAACTAGAGAGGGAAAAAAGGAGCACTATGGATGAGTAGACAAACACGTTTTCAAAAAGTCCAATGAAACCTATGATTTAATTTGAAAAATAATATTGGTAAAAAAACACTACTTGCTTTTCATATCACATGTGTACACCCTTATCTGTAGTTAGCTTGTGGCAGAATAGTAAGATGTCAGTTAGAAGTTACTATTGGTGTCATGGAATGACTCTAAACCTGAAAGCAGTGGACGGTCCTGAAACAGCTATTGTAATGGTGGTTTGGGGATTGACACACGGTAACGACTGTTTTACAACAGTTACAGTTACAACTGTTTTACAACAACCTAGCACGAGCTACATCTTGAACTTCTGAACCATGCTTTAATGTACATTAAAACTACTAACATTTAAAATAATGTTATGACCTCTGAACATAAATCTACAAAAAAACAGGCATGAATTTAGGAACTAAATATGTTTCAGGTGAAGGTCTATGTTTTTTTCTAGCCTTTGTGAGCATTTTCTCTCTTAATCTTGCGACCAAATTTTATCTCGCCCCCTGGTGCACACATTACAGGAGGATGAGAGGAAGATTTGGAAGATTATAGGAGAGCAACTGAATTATATTTGAGGTTAGTTCTCCAAAATCCAGGAGGCTGTCCAAAAGGATCCTACATGGGGGAGAAGTGTGTATGAAACTCCGCTTATAATAGAACAGTGATACCAGGGCTGTAATGACTCTAACCTTTTACTTGTCTGTCTTCCCGTGAAATCTAGGAGTTCCTTAAATTTATCAACACAGTTTGGCGAATAGGAAAACATACTGGTGGTGTTGTTTTCAGGCCGGTGTTTCGTCCTAGCATTTCACTTTCTACCTGTGTGATCTTATTAGTCAGAAACTAGAAGTAGCTTTAAAAAAGTAACAGCCTTGTTTTTCTCACATAATAAGCAGGCCGGGACTGGTCTGTGGCCTCAATGTGACATCTATGAGCCGGGTTCCTCTAATTGCTCTGTTGCTTTTTTTTAATGCTTCTTGTCCTCATGATGGCAGTATGCTGCAGCAACGGGAGGCCTAAGGTCTGCCTGTCCAAAAAAGAGGAGAGAGAGGTGACGAAAGTGTGCAAGGGGTTTTCTCTGGGAACACCAGTAACCTGTTTCTGGAAGGACACCCTCCCAAAGGGCCTCTGCCTAACCACAAGGACTAGAACTGTGTTTCATGGCCACAAATGGGTTAGAGACACTGAAATTTCCATTTTATAATTTTTAAATGGGTGACAATTAAATGATATGATATATATGAAAAATCTATCACAGTACTTGACTCATACTGATACTGACAAAAAATAAATATCTATTGCAAAAATGAATACATAGAATATATTTATTAAGAAAAAAAGGGGTGCCTGGGTGGCTCAGTCCATTGAACGTCCGGCTTTGGCTCAGGTCATGATCTCATGGTTCATGGGTTCGATTTCCACATCGGGCTCTGTGCTGACAGCTCAGAGCCTGGAGCCTGTTTTGGATTCTGTGTCTCCCTCTCTCTCTGGCTCTCCCCTGCTCGTGCTGTCTCTCTGTGTCTGTCAAAAATAAATAAAAAACATAAAAAAATTTTTAGAAATAAAAAATATTTGCTGAATTACTGTTGGTTTTCTCTCATATGGGTGGCACGGGAGGCATCAGGACAGGGTATGGTGCTTTGTATTTCAGTGTTTCTTTTGTAAGCTGAGTTTTTATTTATTTATTATTTTCTCCTGGGCAGTAGCTACCTACAACTTGCTGACATTTTTGTACCAATTTAGTATTCTCATTTATAAATGAGTTTTCATATTGGAACTGTACTCCTCTGATTTTGGTGCCAGAATGAGGTTAGCCTTCTAAGAGTGATTTATTTCAGAAGTTCTGCACAGTTGTTCTGCAGGAATTTGAAACAATGCTGGGGGTTCCTGGGGGCTCAGTTGTCAAGTGTCTGACTTTGGCTCAGGTCATGATCTTGAGGTTTTTTAGTTCGAGCCCCACATAGGGTTCTCCACTGTCAGCGTGGAGCCTGCTTCAAATTCTCTGTCTCCTTCTCTCTCTGCCCGCCCACCCCGCCCCCGCCCCACATGCTTGCTCTCTTTCAAAAAAAAAATGTAATTTTTTAATAAAAAAAATAAACATTTAAAAACAGTTTTTTTTAATATATATAAAACAATGCTGGGCTTATCTGCTACTTGAAAAGTCTCTGGAACCAGCCCAAAGGACTTTCTGAGCCTGTTAGATCTTGACTCCCATTGTCAAATCTGCTTTTTATTAGTATTTCAAATTTTTCTGTCCTTTGAGAAAATAATTTCAATGGTTTTACCCCAAAATTTGGGCATTTTATTTGGATTTTTAAATTTGTCACATCATGTTGGCACAGTACTTCCCTCTAATTTTTATTTACTTATTTTTTAAATATTTATTTATTTTTGAGAGAGAGAGCACGCACACATGCACAGGAGTGGGGGAGGGGCAAAGAGAAAGGGAGACACAGAATTCGAGGTAGGTGCCAGGCTCCAAGCTGTCAGCGCACAGAGCCTGATGGGGGCCTCAACCCACAAACCATGAGATCATGACCTGAGCTGAAGTCAGACACCCAACTGACTGAGCCATGCAGGCGCCCCTCCCCTCTAATTTTTTAAAATTTATTTAAAACATATTTTTTATTTTTTAAATTAATTTATTTGTTTAATTTACACCCAAGTTAGCATAGAGTGCAACAATGATTTCAGGAGTAGATTCCTTAATCCTCCTCACCCATCTAGCCCATCCTCCCTCCCACAACCCCTCTAGCAACCCTGTTTGTTCTGTATATTTAGGAGTCCTTATGTTTTGTTCCCCTTCCTGTTTTTATATTATTTTTCTTCTCTTCCTTTATGTTCATTTGTTTAGTATCTTAAATTCTCATATGAGAGAAGTCATATGGTATTCGTCTTTCTCTAATTTGCTTAGCATAATACCCTCCAGTTCCATCCATGTAGTTGCAAATGGCAAGATTTTATTCTTTTTCCATTGTATATACATTTGTGCATCCATTTCTGGGTTCTCTCCTCTGTTCCACTGATCTAAGTGGCTGTTTTTGTGCCAGTACCTCACTGTCTTGATGACAACAGCTCTGTAATACAGGTTGAAGTCCGGGATTGTGATGCCTCCAGCTTCGGTTTTCTTTTTCAAGATGGCTTTGGCTATTTGGGGTCTTTTCTGGATCCATACAAATTTTAGGATTGCTTGTTCTAGCTCTGTGAAGAATGCTGGTGTTATTTTGATAAAGATTGCAGTAAGCTGGGTTTTTAGAACTCAAAGTAGATTTTCCCAATTATACAGGTCATT
>NC_043702.1:155762372-155857372 GCF_006229205.1 Suricata suricatta | reverse complement strand
CAGACCCAGCAGATTTTGTTTTTTGAGACTTTTATAATGTGGAGGTGTCTGACACTCTTGTTCGGATTCTGCCCAAACAGCTGCCATTCACCACCTGCCGTGCAAATCCCACTCATACTTTTAAAAGCCTCTAGAATTATGTAAAAAAAAAAAAACTCTCCTTCCAAATCAGCTAACCATACTTCAAATGTCACCCACACCTTTGCTTGGCAGTCAAAAAAAGTATCAAAGTGAGAAGGTAAATAACACTAAGATTTAGTTCTTACTCTCTCCCGAACCCACAAAATCTCTCACATGCTAGCATAATGTGTTTTGAGTTATTTTGAAGAGTTAAATAGTGAAATGGGCACAGGACAAAAATGTGTACAAGAAGCTACCTATATTTTTATAGTCGTATCTACCGGGAAGCCAAGTTGTTAATCCACAGAAGACATTAGTGGGTCCTAATCTTAGGGCTGTTGCCAGCTCTGAGGAGGAGACCCTAACAGCTTTGTAATACTTGCACTACTGAAGCCAAGTTTACATTTATTTTCATGTAAATTCCTGGACATGCTTCTGCAACATCAGCTTCCCAGGGACAATCCACACACTTCCACCAGCATCTCAAAGCTGGGGTAGGCATGAGTGGTGTAGGCTCTGGGTTTACCTCGGCTACTGTATCCCAAAACGAATAGCACATGTTCTTAGGAACATAAAGGGACTCCTGTCTCTGTCACACTTACGACACTGCTTCTTCAGGGGACTTGATATGTTTGGAAGACAAAGAGGGACAAAAGGTGGTCAGGTTGAAAAGGCTTGGTGTGGAAGAGACAGTGGCAATTTGTTTTACTGGCTCTGCACACATACACACAAATCTATATAAGCTTGAGGGGTTTGTAATGATAACGTTATACTGCTTAGCCAGTTTCCCAGGACACGTGGCAGCAGAGAAGAGCAGACCCAGCACACAAGTTGCCCTGTTACATCTTTACTGAAAACATACCACTCTGCCGCTGCCCCAAACACCTGACATGGTCCTTGCAGTTTAGAAAACTAACAGGAAGACACTTCCTTCCACATGACAGGAGAAATGTAACATTATGTGAATAAGGAAGAAAGTTTAAGGGGAAGATTTTCCTGGAATTTCAATTTTCAAAAATTCTGATTATCTGTTCCCATAATTTCCCAAGTTTTCCTGCGATACTGACCCATCCCACCATGGAATTTTTAGATGGTTGCCAAAAGTACTGGAAGTGCATTAAATCAGGGAAGTCCTGCCAAAGGAAAAAATTATAACCATGAAGAGGGTTAATTCTGAAAGGTAATTTCTTAGCAAATAATCCGATTACCTTTTACAACATCAAAGGAAGAAATACACAGTTTTATTTCATTACAAATATGCTAATAGGCACAGTCTGCTGAAAAAATAAAGATTTAATGCTCTTTCAATCAAACAAGGATTTACTTTTAATCTAATTGGAAGTTATTTGAGCCTTAAAATATTATAAGAATGACAGAGAATGCATAAAACATCGGTGCCATTCACTTATGAGGTTGTGTCATTATTAAAAGTCATTAAGAATGCTCGATGTGTTGGGTGTTTTATATATATATATATAATATTGGACCATATCTTCCCTCAGAATTTAAGAGGTGACAGGGAGGAGTTAAAATGACAGAGACGAAGGGGGACTGGGATTTCCCTCCTCCCTCAAACAGCTGTATGAGGTCAGAGCACGTGGGACCCCTGGGAAACGAGTGTTCAGAATGATAGGAAAATCTCCACAATACACAGAGCCAGCTTGGTGGGACACAGGTGCATGTATGAGAACTGGGGCACAGAGAGAAGGGACAACAGGAAGAGGAGAGGCTGTGGAAGTATGGTGCTGTGTTAGGACAAGAGGAAAACCTCTCTGGACCACAGACTGGGGAACGAGGAATATGGAGAATGCCAGTCTCTATAAGATCTAAGGAGCCGAAGATCGGAGTTTTTAGAAGCGCATGACTTTCTCCCAACCAAAGCTGCCGTGGTGTGTGTGTGCGGGCGGAGGGGTGGTGAGGAGAGAGCCAGTCCTGGGGCGTGACACTGGTCTCATGGGTGCACTGGGAGAGGACAGTGCGCTCCCTTGGTCACCGTGGGAGGAGGGCATATTGCCCAGGTAGGAGGCGCCAGCCATGTCGGCAGGGCGGAGTGGCACTACTCCAGAAGCAGGTCCTCTACGTGAAGGATCCAAAGACATCAGGTCCTGAATCCCGGCCAAGCACCTAAGAGGCCCCGGGGGACCGTGGAGCAGGACAGGCCACAGCTGCTCTGCGAGGGCTGCCTGAGCAGTGCGGTTACAGACACCCGGTCCAGGGAGGAGAGACTGTTTGTTAGTTTCTTCCCCCCACCAACACAGGGGACCTTCCGGGGACAGCGCAGCGGCCCCTAGTGGAGGGAGGACCTGCTTGCAGCAAAACCCACCCCTCTTTGCCTGGAAACTACTTACTACCAGAGCGCAGGGGACACTGAGGAAACCAGATGGCCTCTCCTCCAGACCAGCACAGCCCCGAGTCCCAGGTACCACAGACAACTGTCCTGCAGTTTTACGTGTTAGTCTGTATTGTTTGCTTGTTTGTTTGTTTTGTTGTTGTTTTGCTTTGCTTTGCTTTCCTTCTCTTCTCTTTTCCCTTCTTTTTCTTTCTACCTCCTCCTCCTCCTCCTCCTCCGCCTCCTCCTCCTTCTTTTCAGTTGGAATCAGGCTCATAGTCTCTGATTTTATTTTTGGTCCATTCATATTATATATGTATACAGCTTTTTTTTTTTTTTTTGTCTTTCTTTCTCTGTTTTGGTTGGTTGTTTAGTCAGGCATTTTTACTCTATTCTTTTTATGCCTTTTCTGTACTTCCTTCTTTATTTTCCTCTCTCTCTCTCCCTCTCGCTCTCTCTGGATCAAGACACTTTCTTTCATTCTCTGCCTGGTCTTTTTTTTTTCACCCTTTCATTTTTCTCTTTGTATGGAATCAGGCTCCCCCTTCTCTTTTCCTTTTTTCCAGGCTTACTTCAATGAACAAGTCAAAACACACCAGGTCAAGGTCCAAACAACCCACCACTATGAGTAAGGGGGAGCTTTGTAGAAGAATGACCAGTGGGATAGAACAGCCAAATGTGCAACAACAGAGTGCCTGCAACACGCTACAAACACTTCCTGGAATGTCAGGCCCTGGACAGTGTATGATACCTTTTGAATAAAGTAGTACTACAGGTGCAGGGCACAAAACAAGGTATTAAAACAAGTAAAAGACAGAAATCTAGCCAAAACGATGAAACAGAAGAATTTTCCTCAAAAGAAATTCCAAGAAGAAATGAAAGCCAGAGAATTGCCCAAAACAGTTAGAAACAATATGTCTGAACCAGAATTTAGAATTATAGCCACTAGACTAATAGCTGGGATTGAAAAAGCATGGAAGACAACAGAGAATCTATTGCTGCAGAGATTAAAAAACCTAAGAATTAGTCATGATGATTTAAGAAATGCTATAAATGAAATGCAGAATAAACTAGATGCAGTGAGAGCAGGGATGGAAAAAGCAGAGGAGAGAATAGATGAAATAGAAGATAAAATTATAGAAAATGATGAAGCTGAAAAAAAATGAAAGGACATTACTAGGCCATGAGGGGAGAATTAGAGATCTAAATGATTCCATGAAATGAAATAATATCCATATCAAAGGAATTCCAGAAGAACAAGAAGAGAAAGAAAGGAGCAAAAGGTCTATTTGAACAAATTAGAATTGAGAACATCCTTAATCTGGGAAAAGAAACGGGCATCTAAGTTCAAGAAGCACAGAGAACTCCCTTCAAAATCAACAAAAATAGGTCAACACCATGACATATCATAGTAAAACTGGCAAAACACAAAGACAAAGAGAGATTTCTGAAAACAGCTAGGGACAAGCAGGCCTTAACCAGAAGGGTAGACACATAAGGGTAGAAGCAGACCTATCCACAGAACTTCACAGACCAGAAGGCATTGGCAGGAAATATTCAATATGCTGAATAGGAAAAATACACAGTCAAGAATTCTTTATCTAGCAAGGCTGTCATTCAGAATGTAATGACAGAGAAGGGCTTTTACAGAAAACAAAAACTAAAGGAGTTCATGACCACTAAACCAGCCCTCCAGAAGACCCTAGGAGTTGAAAGGAACAAAGACTACAAAGGACCAGAGACATCACCACAAGCATGTTACCATGACAAAGAAAAATCTGTCTCTGGTTCTATAAAAATCTAGAACACTTATGAAAGATATTGAAAAAGTGACAAAGAAATGGAAAAACATTCCATGCTCAGGATTGAAAACAATTGTTGTTAAAATGTGGATTCTACTGAAAGCAATCTACACATTCAATGCATTCCCAATCAAAATAGCACCAGCTTTCTTCACAGAGCTGGAACAAAGAATCCTAAAATTTGTAGGAAGCCACAAAAGTCCCCCAAAAGCCATAGTAAAATTGAAAAAGAAAACCAAAGTTGGAGGCATCACAATCCTGGAGTTTAAGCTGTACTACAAAGCTCTCATCATCAAGGCAGTATGGTATTGGCACAAAAACTGACACATAGACTAATGGAGTAGAATAGAGAACCCAGAAATAGATCCACAAATATACGACCGACTAATCTTTGGCAAAACGGAAAAGAGTATCCAATGAAAAGAATGTCCGTCTCTTTAGCAAATGGAGCTGGGAGAACTGGACAGCAACATGCAGAAGAATGAACCTGGACCACTTTCTTACACCTTACACAAAAATATATTCAAAATGGATAAAAGAACTAAATATGAGACAGAAAACCATTGAAATCTTATAGGAGAAAACAGGCAGCAATCTCTCACTTGACATGTCTTCAAAGGCAAGGGAAATAAAAGCAAAAGTCAACTATTGGGATCAAGATAAAAAACTTCTGCATAGCTTATGAAACAATCAACAAAGCTAAAAGGCAACTGGTTGGGAAATAGGACGAACTGTTCTTATCGGACCTCTGTTCTTGGCACTGTCCTTGTGTATGAAACATCCTTATTGGACTTCTGTTCCCAGAACATTGGGAACATGAGACTTGATGAAGTCGCAGGAGGACGTGCAGGACAGAGCCTTCCTGGTCATCAGCCAAGTTCATCCAGAAACCACGGCACCAGAGATATACCCACGCACAGTTGCAAGCTGTTCCTGTTCTGTCCTTCCTCTATCTGTATCTATTGTTCTGGTTAAACACTTATTGCTGAGTAAACATTTACTGTGCTCTCCATGATTGTAAGGTGTAAAATAAGATGCTGCTCCTAATAAAGTTTGCCATTAGCCCTCAGCTCCTGGTTCATCTCTGTGTTTTTCAGGGTCGTCCAGGGTGCCCAGTCCTATGGGACCATTCACGCTTCCATTGAGGAGTGTCCCTTGTTCATGTTCCATTCACAGGGTTTGGGAACGTCCTTATTTCCACTGGCCATCAGTCTTTGGGAACAGTCACTGAGTCTCACTCATCATCTCCTCAGGACCGCTCCTCATGAAGGAGAGCCTACCACAGGCAACCGATGGAATGGGAGAAGATATTTGCAAATGACATATCGGATAAAAGGTTAGTATCAAAAATTTATAAGGAACTTGCCAAACTCAACACCTGAAAAACAAATAATCCAATGAATGAGGTGCCTGGGTGGCTCAGTCGGCTAAGCCTCCAACTTCGGTTCAGATCAGATCTCACATTCGTGGGTTCGAGCCCCACGTCAGGCTCTGTGCTGACAGCTCAGAGCCTGGAGCCTGCTTCCCAGTTCTGTCTCCTTCTCTTTCTGCCCCTCCCCCTTTCATGCTCTGTCTCTCTCTGTATCAAAAATAAATAAAACATTAAAAAAAAAAACAAATAATCCAATGAAGAAATAGGCAGAAGACATGAATAAACACTTCTCCAAAGAAGACATTGAGATGGCAAACAGACACATGAAAAGATGTTCAACATCTCTCACCATCAGAGAAATACAAATCAAAACTACATTGAGATACCACCTCACATCAGAGTGGCTAAAATTAACAACTCAGGAAACAACAGATGTTGGCAAGGTTGTGGAGAAAGAGGAACACTTTTACACTACTAGTGGGAATGCAAACTGGGAATGCAGCCATTCTGGAAAACAGAATGGAGGTTCCTCAGAAAGCTAAAAAATAACTACCCTATGACCCAGCAATTGCACTACTAGGTATTTATCCAAAGGATACAGGAATGCTCTTTCAAAGGGGCACACTAACCCCCATGTTTATAACAGCATTATTGACAATAGCCAAGATACGGAAATAATCCATAATGTCCATCAACTGATGAATAGATTAAAAAGACATATACATACATACATACATACATACATACAATGGAGTATTACTCGGTGATGAAAAAATGAAATCTTGCCATTTTCAGCAACATAGATGGAATTGGAAGTCATTAGGCCAAGAGAAATAAATCTGTCAGAGAAAGACAGATATCATATGATGTCAGTCATATGTGGAATTTGAGAAATTTAACAAAAGACCATAGGGGAAGGGAAGTAAAAAAAAGATACAAACAGAGAGGGAGAGAAACTATAAGAGACTCTTAAAGACAGAGAACAAACTGAGGGTTGATGAGGGTGGAGGAGTTGGGGGGGTGGGGAAAATGGGTGATGGGCATTGAGGAGGGTGCTTGTTGGGATGAGCACTGGGTGTTGTATATAAGTGATGAGTCATGGGAATCTACTCCTGAAACCAAGACTACACTGTATGTTAGCTAACATAACAATTAATAAATTTTAAAAATTATTTATACTTTGTTTCTGTCTTCTTTTATCTGTGGACTATTTTGTATCATTCTTTGTTCTTACTGCTTACTATGTGCATTCAGAGCCATTACATTCTATTTTACTATAAAAGTTTCAATAATTCAAGGGCACCTGGGTGGCTCAGTTGGTTAAGCGTCAGACTTCAGCCCAGGTCATGAACTTGTGGTTTGTCTGTGCTGACAGCTCAGAGCCTGGAGCGTGCTTTGGATTCTGTGTCTCCCTTTTCCTCTGTTTCTTTCCATTCTTTCCACTTGCTGTCTCTCTCTCTCTCTCTCTCTCTCTCTCTCTCTCTCTCTCTCTCTCTCTCTCCCTCTCTCTCTCTTTCAAAAACATGTAAAGATTAAAAATAAAATTTTAAATAAGTTTCAATAATTCAAAACTAAGATGAAAGTGGAAAACCATTATAAATTAAACCCACCAAGAAGATAATAAGATGAACAACAGAAGAGAGTCAAGAAAAACTGATGAAAACAAATTGCCATCTTCAGTGTTAGGTAGACATTTTGGGTATGAGGCTTTGTAACAACAAAAAATAAAGGCCCATGTTATCATTGGACAGATGTAGATTATTATTGTCACTTGCCTTTTTTATTCTAAGTTCACAGTATCTGCAGTTGGAATCTCTCTTTACTACGATAATCACAACTAATTCCTTGGCACAGCAACACAAAAATCCTCTATAAGATGCTTGTACAGAGTGTATATTTAAGTTTATCTTGAACACCCTGTGGATATTACAGTACAGACGTCAACACCATTATTGCTTGACTACTGGAAGTAAAAGACACTTTCAAGACTGTTTCAAAAGCAAGGTGGGGGCCTCCTGGGTGGCTCAGTCGGTTAAGCGTCTGGCTTCGGCTCAGGTCATGATCTCATGATTGTGGGTTCAAGCCCCGCATCGAGCTCTGTGCTGACAGCTAGCTCAGAGCCTGGAGCCTGCTTCAGATTCTGTATCTCCTTCTCTCTCTGACCTTCCCCTGCTCGCGCTGTCTCTCTCTGTCTCTCAAAAAAAAAAAAAAAAAAAAAAAAAAGCAAGGTGATATTAAGACACATCTTGTATAATGGGTGGAGTTGTATAGATGTGGAAGTTGAAAAGAGGACATTTCAGGTATGTGAGGAAAAGATAGCCCAGGTCTAGACATTTAAAAGTGCTTGTCATAGTCTAAAAATGGCTGCTATTGGTACATGAACCAGGAGGAGGGGAGCTTTGTGGATGGTGTAGCTGGGAAGAAACTTATGGACAGATTGTAAAGGGATTCAGTGGTTGTAGAGTTTTAGAAAAGATAAAGGATTTTGTAGTCTGATTTTTACCTCGGCAGTTATTTAGAAAATCTTTGAGGTAGGTATTAAGTATTGTTTCAGACATTCAGATCCAGCAATTAAAAAAAAGGCATGGTGTTTCACGGAGGCTAGAGTGTGATTGGCATGATGATAATTAGACTACAATGAAAATGAATGACATGATAATGAATTACACTAATGATAATGAATCTTGATAAATGTATGTGCCATGTCAGTTGGCAATATGAAGACACCTAACATTTGCGGATGTCTGGAATGAATTCCTGAGGAAGTAACATTTAAACGAAGAATTGAAGGATGAATCATAGTTCTCTGGAAAAGGAAGGAGTCTAGCATAAAAGGAGATTAGATTCCAAGGCAAAAAAAGGAAAGTATTGCAAGACAAAAATAATAAGTATTGGCGAGGACGTAGAGAAAATGGAAGCTTTATATGCTGCTGGTAGAAATGTAAAATGGCACAGAAGTTTTGTAAAACTGCCTGACAGTTTTTTTAAAGGTAAAACATAAAAGAGACCATATGACTCAACAGTTCCATGAAAATGATACATCCAAGAAAACTGAAAACATACATCCACACAAAAACATATACACAGATGTTTATAGCAACACTATTTATAGCAGCAAAAATTGGAAACAACCCGAAAACCTGTCAACTCAGAAACAAATAAAATGTAGGAATATCCATACAATGGCATGTTATTTGGTAACAAAAAGGAAAGAAGTATTTATTCATGCTATGATATAGATGAATCTTAAAAACATTAGGTTAAGTGAAGGAATGCAGACACAAACCATACTTATATGATTCTATATATGACATGTCCACATTTAGCAACTGTAAGTAGACATAAAGTAGATCAGTGGTTGCCTAGGGTTGCAGGGGGGAGAGAGCAAAGGAGGTGGGGAGTCAGGGAAGATAGGGAATGACTGCTCATGGGTATGGGGTTCTTTTGGGGAATGATGAAAATATGCTTTAATTGGTTGTGTTGATGGTTATACAGCTCTGTGAATACACTGAAAGCCATTGAATTGTACATGTTAAGTGGGTGAATTGTATGATATGAGAATACTAGTTCAATAAAGCTATTGAAATTACTGCAAAGCTCAGGATGAAGGAAAAGCAAAAGTCCATCAAGAAACAGAAAAATCTAGTATAGTTAAAACTAGAATGTATGCCAGCTACTGGAGATGTGAGCAAGGGTCGGATATTTCTGGGCTTACATATTGAGACGTTTGGATTTTATTTTAACACTCAAAAGAAACAATTAAATGCTATGAACTGGAAGAATGATAGAATCAAAATATTTTTTAAAGAGGTCATTAAGGCTGACATTAAGAAAAATAGAATAGAAACAAATAAACCAAGAGACAAAGAGATAATTAAAATACCGTAGCCATAATCCAGGAAAAATGATGGTGAATTAGTTGAATGTATTGGCAGTGGAGACATAAGGAAATGAATGGGTTGGAAAGCAATTTAAAATCAGATACAATGAGACTTTGGTAATTCCTTAGAGGGCACAGCAAGGATCACAAAACAGTTACAGACTATGCATTGGTGGTTGGCTTGGCTATCTGGGTAGATATTAATAAAATTCATAGAAATTAAAAATTAAAGAGATTAGGTTTTGTGATGCTGCGTAAAAGAAATCCACAACATTATGCATACTTTCAAGCACCCATTAAAGAACCTAGGATATAGGTGAAGTAGGAAAATAGTTGTATGGCTCTAGAGCCTATTGATTAGGGATACATTAAACCTATAAGAGATTTACAAAAAGTCATATCTTGACAATTTTACTCTTCACAAGAACACATGCATTAAATTTTTATTTTATATTTCTCAAATAGAATTTTGCATTATTCTTTAAAAATAAGTTGGGGCGCCTGGGTGGCTCAGTCAGTTAAGTGTCTGGGTTCAGCTCAGGTCATGATCTCATGGTTTGTGGGTTTGAGCCCCGCGTCGGGCTCTGTGCTGATGGATAGCTCAGAGTCTGGAGCCTGCTTCAGATTCTGTATCACCCTCTCTCGCTGACCCTCCCCTGCTCTCACTGTCTCTCTCTGTCTCTCAAAAATAAATAAAAAACATTAAAAAAAATAAAAAAATAAGTCATAGAATCTACAAAAGTTTTCTTCCACTTTGAAAACATATTTAAATGCAGTTTTAATAATTATTTTTGTTGGATCTACAATACTCTGTAAATCACATCACAAATTGACATCAATATGTATAAACAAGACAATACATTAAATATTCAATATTCGATATCTATATGCATTTTTAATTCCCTTGTTTATTTTTACTTATTCAAGTAAAATATCAAGTATAGAATTTTACTAAGGCATAATGATAAAATTCTCTCTCATTAAGACTTTGGCCAATTTCATAAATAACGAAGTAATAGTGGAAAATGTTTTCCAAGTCAATTTAAATCTATAACTTGTACTTAATTTCTGAGCCAATGTATTTGATGTTAAAAATATTGACTCTACTCTCCTTATAAATATGGCTAATCACTATGTAATATGGTATCTTAGAAAAGAAAGAATGTTTAAATAAATGCAAAGTTTTAAGAATGATTCTTTTCTATTTACTGATTGACATTCAAATAAAATTATAAAAATAATTATATTTTAAAAACAAGAATATGGATAGTAGTAATTTGATCAAGTTAAGGCAAGATAAAATTAAGTACTAAATAAGTACTACAATTATAGTAATAATGATAGTAGTAATATGATTATTTGAGCATCTATTATGTACCAGGGATTTATGTATATATTCCTTAATTTTAAATTTTTAAAAAATGTTTTATTTATTATTTTTGAGAAAGAGAGAGAGAGACAGGGTGAGCAGGGAAGAGTCAGAGGAGAGGGAGACACAGAATCTGAAGACAAGTTCCAGGCTCTGAGCTAGCTGTCAGCACAGTGCCCGACGCAGGGCTTGAACCCATGAACCGCGAGATTATGACCTTAGCCGAAGCTGGATGTTCAACAGCCTGAGCCACACAGGTGCCCTATGTCTCTATTCCTAATCCTCATAAAAACCCTGTACATTTTCCAGCTGAGAAAACTAAGTTGGGACAGCGGAACAACAAAAGAATCAGAAAAGAAAAGTAATTGGGCTACAATAGCAACAATGTATCCACTCCTCCTTTTCTGGAATTCCAGAAGCCCAAGTCTTCGTGCATTATATAATAATGTTTCTAGAAAATGGTGGAGTGGATTCTTTTTTGTTTAATGCAAAATAGTGAGCACTGCAATATCTCTGTTGTTGAACATACTTACCATAAAATCCATCTGCTTTCTTCATTCAATGTCTTTTAGGGTTTTAAGTTATTGTAATTTTAATATCTTAAGTGATGCTGAGTATTCACATTTGAATTGCAAACTTTTACCAAACCTAATGTATATTTTTCCCATCTTTCAATTGTTAAAATGTCTTTGTATTTGGTTTTGGATATGTATGTGTATGTGTAAGCATAAGGGCAAAGATGAATTTCTACTCAAATCTATCTGAGAAAATTCATTTTATAATAGCAATGCATAAAGTGAAATAATTTGTTTTTATCCTGATGACTATTTGGGTGGGTCACGTTTCAATTCTTTCTATGTTTTGCTTTTTTTTTTTTTTTTACCTATAGCACAAGCCATCCACAATATGGGGAGCAATCTATTTTTCTATGCAAAAATAATCTGAGAGGTATATACTATTTAATTTCTCACTTTCTCCTTTAAAATAATTGTATTTTAAGATTTTAAAAGGTTTTTCTTTTAAAATTTTATACGCATGTTTACATTTATTTAATCTTATAGTTAATTTTGTGGAGATGTTAAGATCTGCTAGATTTTAATCTTGGGAAAGAGAACTCAAAGGCCAATTTCATTTTTACTTTTGTGAATAAATTTTTTTGCTTTCCTTTACTTCTGGAATTAAAAAAAATTCTTAGGAAGCAAAATATGTTCACTACACAATAACAGTGGACCAGGTAATTCAGAAAACTTCTGAGAACATTTAGTAAAGGTAGAAATATAAAAAGCATCTTCCTTAAAGTTATACAAAAGCCTCACAAGGCAGTAAAAATTAATGTGGCCAATATCCTGAAAAGAAGAAATCCCAGAGATAAATTTAACATTCTAGGGTCTTTTCTTGCAGGAACGCCAAGCCTAGTGTGATGTTCAAATGCTAGAGATGTTTTTAAAGAACTGTGTGGACAGAGACTGAATCTAGGGCATCACAGAAGGAAATATTTGATAAAACCAATCTGACACAGTTTATACCCTGAAGGCCTATGCCCAATGGTAAGGGTTAAGATTGAGCTAGGGATCGAGTGAATGCTAGCTTCTATATGCCTCATTCCCAAAAACTGAATTATAAACATCTGAGATTGCCAGTCCTTTAGCTTCAGATCAGAAGCAAAAATTAAGGGGCATCTGGGTGACTCAGTATATTACGCATCTGACTTTGGCTGAGGTCATGATCCCCTGGTCTGTGGGTTTGAGCCCTGTATCAGGCTCTGTGCTGACAGGATGGAACCTGGAGCTTGGTTTGGATTCTGTGTCTTCCTCTTTCTCTGCCCCTTCCTCCACTTCCCCTCTCTCTCTCTGTCAAAAATAAATAAACATTAAAAAAATTTTTTAAAGAAACAAACATAAATCTTTTCTTTGCGGATATAACATCTTCTTAACTCAAATTATCCTGACGAGTTTTGGCATAAACTTTCCGTAACTCAATTCAAAATAAGAAGATGTTGTTAAGATAATAAAAGGTTAAATTTAAAAAAATAGATCAAGAAGCAACACCCAAAATTGAGATACTGTATACAATGATTTACTGATTATTTTCACCATGCTCCAACAAGCGTCAAAAGATTTTTAAAAACTATATGGCAGAAAATTAAAAATATCAAATTAAAATTCTAGGACTGATAAAATGAATGGAAAAAAAGAGTGAACATCTATGGGTAGATTTATCAGTAGATTAAATACAGATAAAGACAAAATTATTAACCTGAAAGGTGAGTCAGGAGGAAATATCTAGATTGAAAGTTGAAGAAACAAAAATAATGCCAGTTTCAGAAAACAAGAGTGAAATATATAGTGAAATATTCTAATAGTTATTTTAATTAAAGTACCTGTACAAAAAGGACAGAGGTAATTGGAAAGATAAAATATTTGAAGAAATAACAACTGAGCATTTTCCAAAGCTAATGAAAAGTTAAGAGTCTTATATAACTCAAGTTAAGATTATTGTAAAATTAACCTAGTCATTCCACAGTAGAACTGCTGAATACCAAAAGCAAAGAAAAACATCTTAAAAACTTCAACAACATAACGAAAACATTATTGTTAATGAGAATGAAAAATGGTAATAGCCTCTTTGGAAGACAGAGTTTGGCATTTTCTTACAAAACTAAACATACTCTTACCTACTATCTCTCAATCACACTCCTTGTTATTTACCAGAAGGAATTGAAAACTTATATCCACACAAAAACCTACATACATTTGTTTATAGGACAATAGGCAAATGAATAAATACATTGGTGCATACAGACAAAGGAATTTTATTCAATACTAAAAAGAGATGAACTCTCAAACCATAAAAAGACATGGAGGAAACTTAAGTGCATATTGTTAAGTGAAAGAAGCCAAACTGAAAAGGCTGTACACTATGTGATTTCAACTGCCTGACATTCTGGAAAAGGTAAAACTATGGAGAGAATAAAAAGATCAATTTGGGCGAAGGAAAGAATGAATAGGTAGAGCACAGAACATTTTTAAGGCAATTAAACTGTTCTGCATAAGACCATAAAGATGGGTACATGTCATTACAGATTTGTCAAAACTCATAGGCCATACAATGTAAATTACTGACTTCAAGAAATAATGACGTGTCGTTGTTGGTTCATACATTTTAACAAATATGATGGTGTGAGATGTTAATTGAGGAGTCTGTGTATGTGGGAGGGGGAAGTATACATTAACTCTGTACTTTCTGCTCAATTTTGCTATGAATCTAACACCACTGTAAAAAACAAACTGTATTGAAAAAAATATATATCCCAGGTAGAAAGTCAGTGTACTTACCAGTTCTAAGGCATAGAAACCATATAATTATTTGAATAGAGAACACAATTTAAATACTTATTAACTGTAATAAGGGGTTGGTGTAATGAAGAATTGGCTAAAAAAAGTAAAGAGAAGTCTAAAAAGGCTAGAAGAGTAGATATAAGGAGCAGCCACTATAGTAAAAATACCCTTCTCCCCATACTGAGATCCAGGTCTCACTGGTGAGGGTGCAGCTTTAGGGCATTGGGTAGTAATGCTGTTAAGCTGTAGTGCTGGAGGAACTGACTAGAAATACACCATCAGGAAAGGTGAGGGAAGCTCTTCAGAGGGAGATGTCACACCATAGAACTTGATGCAAATCCACCAAAGAGGTAGTAAGTCATTAATGGGAAGGTGGCTTATCAGGGGCACTCTATTGTGAAGTCACCCAACGGGGTGCTGGGTGCTAGGTTGCTGACAGCTACCGTGGGCATAGGAGAGGGTGCTGGAGAAGCTGTGCATGCTGCGGGAGCCAAGTGCTGGAGAGGTCCTGCGCAACGCAAACACCGGTGACGGTGACCGGGCACCTGGGAACCAGGAAGAGACCGCCTCCATTCCCCACTGTCTTCTCCACGCCCTCTGCTGAGAAAGCTTAACTTCACAGCAGCCTGTCAGGATCATCACAGAGCTCCTCTCCATGATCTCAGAGCAGGTAACGGTGAGTGGTTTTGGAGCTGAAAGGGAATGAAGTGATAACCGGCACTATCAGAGATGTTCATAGCAACCCAAAGCAAAGAAAATAGTAAATAAATAAATATAAATTAATATTGACAGTACAAACTATAATAAACAGTTTTTTTTAGGCCACTACAGTGGCCATATGCTACTGGATATGAAATATGATACAAGTAGTCCCTTCAGTATTAAAATGGTAAAGGAGAATCTAGTAATGGTGGTAACAGAAGAAGACAAAACTGTTAAAATACATGTATTTCAGGGGCACCTGGGTGGCTCAGTTGGTTAAGCTTCTGACTTCAGCCCTGGTCATGATCTCACAGTTCAAGAGTTCAAACCCCATGTCAGGCTCTGTGCTGACAACTTGGAGTCTACTTCAGATTCTGTTTCTTCCTCTCTCTCTCTCTCTCTCTGCCCCTCCCCTGCTTGTACTGTCTCTCTCTTTCTCTCTCAAAAATAAACACCTAAAAAACTTAAAAATTATATATATTTCAAGCAAAAAGTTGAAAAGAGAAAGAAAATACAAAACAAGGCAGAACAAGTAAAAGTATGTGGTAACATGATAAGTTTAAACCCAAATATATCAATAATTATGTTAAGTAAATAAGTGTAAATAAATACGTAAATGTGAACAAATTAAATATCGCAATTAAGGGTACAAGATTAAAATAAGGATACTGCTTTTAAGAGACAAACCTTAACTACAATGCACAAAAAGGTAAAATGTAAAAAGGTGAGAGAAAACAACTGAAAATACCAAATATGCAGAAACAACAGTGTGAATAATAGAACTAGAGACAAAACAACAATCATAGTAAAATATCATAATATACCTTTCAAATAAATAAAGATTAATTATTATATATAAGTGAATTTAAGAACATTTTTTATACAGCTTCAATATAAGAAACAATACAAATACACTCTTCAGGAAAAGTTGGGTGGAGATTCTTTACCAGATATGAACTTATTAAAAATATAAGTGAAATATTATTTTTTAAAAGAATCAGTCCAATGTTAAAGACTAAAAAGACCATAAAAAGTCTTTTCATTGAATACTCATTTATAAAATGGTTCAACATTCAACCATTAATTAATTCAATTCTACATATTCCATCTATATGCAACAGATAAAACAATAAAGCTGCTAGATAATTATACAGTAAGCTCATGGCCTTGGAATAGGAAAATAAATTTTAAACATGACAAAAGAAGGATTAGCTATAATAAATATTCATATTGTGGTGCACCTTAAAATTAAGATTCTCTTAATCAGGGGCACCTGGGCGGCTCAGTTGGTTCAGCATCTGGCCTCGGCTCAGGTCATGATCTTAAGATTCGTGGGCTCAAGTCCCCACGTCGGGCTCTGTGCTGACTGCCAGCTCAGAGCCTGGAGCTGCCTCAGATTCTGTGTCCCTCTCTCTCTGACCCTCCCCTGCTTGCGCTGCCTCTCTCTGTGTCTCAAAAATAAATTTTAAAAAACATTTTAAAAAAGATTCTTTTAATCACAGTACTCCAAAGGGAGTGAAAAAGCAAGCCAAGTAAAAACTTTTTTTTTAATTTTGAAGAGAGAGAGAGAAAGATGGAGAGAGAGAGAGAGAGGAAGAGAGAGCATGTGAGTGAGGGGAGAGGGGAAGAGGAAGAGAGAGAGAATCTTAAGCAGGTTCCAAGTGGAGGCTGACACAAGGCTCAATTCTGCAACCCTGAGATCATGGCCTGAGCTGAAATTAAGAGTTGGACACTCAGCTGACTGAGTCACCCAGGCACCCCAGGGAAAGACTTTTGGTAGATAATGGCTTAAGAGCTAACATCCACAACACACACACACACACACACACACACACACACACACTTATTTATTTATTTATTTAAAAAATAAGGTCTGGGATGGATGCCTGGGTGACTCAGTCAATTAAGCATCCTATCCGACTCTCGATTTTGGCTCAGGCCAGGATCTTATGGTTCATGGGATCAAGTCTCATGTCTGTTTCTGCACTGTCAGTACAAAGCCACCTTGGGATTCTCTCTCTGCGCCACCCATACTCATGTGCATGCTCTCTCTCTCTTTCTCTCAAAATAAATAAATAAACTTTAAAAGACAAGGAAGCCTATGGCTTCATAAGACTGAAAACCCAGTGAGAAAAAGGCAAGCACCATGACCATACAGACACAATAGATAGTACCCAAATGGCCAATAAACATAAAATAATGTTCAACATCGTCTGTCATCTGTAAAATGCAAATTTTAAATAACATGGCATTTATGCATGACATGTGTGTGCCCACACCTGTGTTTATCCACCAGAAATATGGCTAAAAATAAAAACTCATTAAAATATGTAGGTAAGAAGCAATGGAGGCCTTCACATACTGCTGGAACGAGTATAAATGTGTAAGTGCAGTCATTTAACAAAGACTGAGAGGGAGGTACCCATGGACCCAGAAGCACTAGTGCAGAAAGTTTTCATGGGGAAATCGATATGGCTTATAAAATGTGGGTTAATGTAGCCTTCATTTCAGCCAGACCAGATCTTAGAGGGCTGGGTGTTGGCCTCCACTGGTGGATCTTCCCTTAGAGTGTTTTATTTCACATTAGCAGAAAATATGACTACCATTTTTATTCCTTACTTCTATGCTGGAGAGCTTTGATATAAGAATAGTTGCTCTTGGTTTCTACTTCACAGATATTTTATTCTTTGTTTTCAGGATATTTGAAAGTCTTCTTTACTTTATCTTTCCTTATGTGAGTTTCTTTTTCTTCCATTTTAAATGTCCTTTTTGTGCAGGATATACTATTTGGAAAAAGTTATCAAGTTGTCTTAGCCTGTTAACAGCTTAAAACATAAGTTACCTAAATGCATTTCAAAAAACCATGTTTTATTAAGTTTCACGACCCCCTGAAACCCCTGAAAACATAAAATGGACAAATAACATCTCAGATTTCTACTTTCCTTAAGTAGTAAAAGCTAGGAGTGCTTCAAACATTACACATTTTATCTTTACCCAGTTCTTAAGAAACTGCTTAGATATTTTTTTGAAAAAAGCTCTGACCCTATCAAAATAATGGTCATGCTCATTAATCATTCTATTAGATAAGTATTAGTTATATCCTATTCTAGATTCTTTCTCTTTGGCTCAAAAAATTGATAGAGCAGTATTCAACTCACATCATATGTTCATTTTAACAGGATAAAATAATTATTCTTCTGAGAACATTTTGATAACTTCATTCATAGCAATATAAATTATACCCAAGCCAAATAAATATGATATATGAAAATATAGTCAATTGGAAAAATAAGCAAGTAGTATTTTCACATTGTGGAAATAGACTTTAAAATAAAATTCCAATTTCATAACTTTAATGAACTTTCCTTCTGGTAGGATATGTGTGGAACAAAACTCAGTTGTCAGAAGGAGGTGAAAAGAATATGATATATCGGAATAGTGAAAAGGCCCTCAGCGGACTGAAGCAACGAGGAGGAAAACGTTCACAGTGTCAAACACTGCAAATACAATGCATGGCATTTAAGATAAAAGACTAGAGTCATGGTGTGTTGGAGAATGTGAATAGCAGTGCTATACATAAAACATGTTACAAAAAAGACTAAGCTGCTAATAGAATCTTGGCAATTGATTCAGAAAATTCCCCAAACAACTTGGCCTGAATAAACTTAATTTTCTCATTCACATATTTTTACAAGTTTTTTTTTCATTATGATACATATTTAAAACTTTTTACTTACAGATATGTAAACAATCTCTTGTGGTGTAATTTGTTTTCTGAAGAAAAATTTCCCAGGTATAGCTATTAGCTTCTCCCTAGTGGAAAGCTATCCGCCATTTCTTTGGTTGATTTTACTCGTCTCTTTCCATTTCTAAGAAAGTGATCGTACTTACCAATGCAAGAGGGATTTCATCGAAGGCAGACTGTTATCCCTAAAGATGATGCAGGTGAAAAAAGCACTAGAGTCAAGCATGATAACATTTACAATTGTTTTGACATTTTATTTGCATCAAAAAAATGAAAAATCAAAGCATGTATTTTTTTCTTATTTTGATCAAATAAAACCAATTTAATCTATCTACTTCCTGTTGCTACTTTAAAAAGTATCAGGAATATGGAAAAGTACAATAAACTGCAATGTTATTTTTATAAGAGTGTGTGATTAAGTAAGGCACACGGCACTATAACATAAAAACTGTGGACCACCTTCATTCAATGGCCAAAAGAGCATTCCTTGTTCTATTCTGACAATTAACGTTTAGCAAAGATCTTAAGATCAGAGCCTCTAGGTGTGTGGGTGTACTTGTAAAATTGGATGATGATATTTTATTGTATTTTACTTTATTTTTTTGGATCAAGATTTTAGATGTCTTTAATCTAAATCTTAAGATTTTAGATGTTGGATTATCTTAAAAATAGAATACAAGTTAAATAGAATAAGAATATTCAGGTTTTATTTTTTTAACATTGCCTCTTTTTCTTCTTTTCTTTCTCAACAATTCTCCTTTTTGTGGTATTCTTTGACTTAGGTATCATTTAAGTCTTGGTTGCTGCTGAGACATCACAGGTGAATGATAAAGCAATAAAGATTCAATAATTTGGCAAAATATGTGTAAATATGACATCCAGTTCCCAGTCTGACATGCACAAAGCTTGGAAGTTATCATTTCCTTTCTTACAATAGAAGAGAGCCGAACAAAGTGAAAATGAAAAACTCTTTCTAAATCCATCAGAATTGAAGTCACAGGACCAAGCACTGCCCTGAGACCTGGACAGACAGATGGATATGAAGAATCAAAACTTACCAGGAGCAGAGGCCCATGGCTGAGCCAATATCAGTAGGAGCATTTTAAATTATAATTAGTTGTTGAAGGCTCAGTGTAAACTAGCTTGAGTTAAAAACTCCAAAGAAGTCCAGGCTTAGAGGAGCTCCCACATTTTTCCCTATTGGATTCTTATTGTGATGATCACTAAAAATTCCCTAGTCCTTCCAGCAGAGAGAGAAGGAAAATGTAAACCTTTTTGGATTGTGGCCAGAGTTCACTGTTCTCCTTATCAAGACCTGTCCTGAATGGAAACTATTTCCCCAGAGCCTAATCCACTGGGGTTAAACCAAAGTTTAACTGACATGGTGGTAGGAAAACACGTAATTCCAGCCCCTCCTAGTGGGGAATAGAAATACCCAATTCAATCTCACTAAAAGACAGAGCCCTAATCTAGAACTATAGAATATTCCCCCTCCTCACTCAGTTTGTTACCACCTCAATAGAGTTCTTGTAAAATAATAGGGGATTACATATAAATGAACCTGAAACTTCAGATTTGACTTAAGTCTCTGTGAACATCTGAAAACAAGAGAGACACAAAAGATGATACAAGACAAAAGCTAAGCTTCTGACAGTAAAACACAGCAAACAGTTAAAACAACATAATTTATAGTCTGATAACCATAAAACTTCATCCAAAATTCTATCTACATTAGTTTCATTTACCTGGCACATCATGGTTGCTTTCAACACAAATTACAAGATATGCTAAAATACAAAAACCAAAATGTGATGAGATAAGTTAAGCCTGAGAATCAGATTCATAAATGGCAGGGTTTTTAGAATTATCTGATAAGTAATTTAAAATAACTGTGGTTGGGGGACCTAGGTGGCTAAGTCAGTTAAGCGTCCGACTTTGGCTCAGGTCATGATCTTGAGGTTTGTGGGTTCAGGCCCTGAACCAGGCTCTGTGCTGACAGCTAACTCAGAGCCTGGAGCCTGCTTTGGATTCTGTGTCTCCCTCTCTCTCTGACCCTCCCCTGCTTGCACTGTCTCTCTCTCTCTCTCAAAAATAAATAAAAAACATTTAAAAAATAAGTATAATTAATGTGCTAAGGGTTTGAGTGGAAAGTGTAGAAACCATGCAAGAACAGATAGGTAATAGATAGAAACAGAGTGATGGAAACTCCAAAAATCAAAAGGAAACGTTACAAATCAAAGATATTTTAAAAAATAAAAATAAAAAATGTAGTTAATGAGTAGGCTGGACATAGTCAAGGAAAGAATCAAAGAACTTGAACACATGTCCATAGAAACTTCCAAAACTGAAATATGAAGAGAAAAAGAATGAAGAATATGGGATAAAATATCCAAACATTTTAATGGAAATTGCAGAAGAAAATAACAAAGGAACAGAAGAAATATTTAAAGAAATAATAGCTGAGAACTTTCCAAAATTAATGACAGCCATTAAACCACAGATCCAAGAAGCTCAGTGAACATCTAGCATAAGAAATACAAAAATAAAAAAAAAAGAAAAAAACAACCCAAAAGAATATCCTACTCAAGCTGAAGAATATCAAATACTAAGAGAAAAATCGTGAAGAAGAAAAGTGTGCCTCTGATTCTTCCAGATATTAACTATCTTTGACAGGACATTGGAAAAAGTGAATGAATAACAAGCATAAAATATTGGGCATATGAAATATGAAGGAGATAGTAAGGTGCCATATGATCAAGTACCCAAGAGTACTTTGACTCAGAAAAATATAGTATATAGCCATGGTCTAATAAATTAGGTAAAATATGATATTTCCTTGGGCTGATGCATAGGATTTAGTTACGGGTTAGTAAAAACTGTGGATATTCCAGGAAGCTGCATGATCAATTTACCAACCAACTAGTATGTATCTGTTGTTTCTGTTGCTTGCAAGGTATTTTGCAAAGTGAAGTGGATCAAAAAATGCATCACATATAGACTCATTTCTTTTCTTATGTTTATTTGTTTTGGAGAGAGAGACACAGAGTGTGAGTGGGGGAGGGGCAGAGAGAGAGAAGACAGAATCCGAAGCAGAATCCAGGCTCTGAGCTGTCAGCACAAAGCCGGATGCAGGGCTCAAACTCACAAACTGCAAGATCATGACCTCACCTGAAGCCTCATGTTTAGGCAACCGAGCCACCCAGGCACCCCTAGACTAGTTTTTTAGTAACCTAAAATTCATTTGGGAAATAATAGCCATCATATAAAAAGAACATGCTGTAGTTAGAATCAGAGGTTTGAGAATCACTTATACTCTCCCAAATTAATCAGCTGTGTGGCTTGGGGAAATTATCCTATTGGTTAAAGTTTATTCCCTTGTAAAATAAAAATAATTACACATATCTCATGTGTATTTGTGAGAATTAAATAAAAGTATATGTGAAATTACCTGTCTCACTTTAGTGGTTTAGTATTGCTGAATTTGTTGACTAGGTCATTAAGACATAACAAATAACATAAGAGTTTAAGAGCAACTCAAGGCAGCCAGAGTTGATGTCAGAAGGGCATTTCCAAAAGCTTTGAGTTTAGATAAGCAATATCACCACACAATGGCTTCATTTGGGAAAACTTTTCAAAAAATGGCACTTTATTTGCACTTTAAAGAATATGTCATTTAAATACACAGAAAGGAGGAGGAAAAAAAGACAGTGAAAAGTAAGACTTTGTCTAAGTACTATAAGAAAAAATTCGGAAAACCAACATAACCTAGAATGGAAACACCATTGTGAAATCTTGTGGAAGACAAGATCCATTACTTTATGAAGTTTATGGAAATCTAAGAGAGGGAAGTATTGACTTTAAAGTTATTAATTAAAAACTCACAATGAAATCAAATTTGGAAAGATGGATTGGCAATGGAAGGTATTCATGTGCACACATTACAAGCTTAGTCTGAGGAGGAAGAAACTGGAAATTAAGGGAGATTCCCATCTGGAGAGTCATTTGAGGAATACACTCCTGGCTGCTCTGAAAAGGTTGTATTCAAGTCAGGGAAAATCATAACAGAGCATTTAGCTGGGAGTTTATTGCAAACAGCAACATGACAGTAAATGCTTGGGTCAGTGATGGTCTCGCACACTATTCCCTAGTCAAACTCTGAAAACTGCATTTCTGGGAAGTGACATTTTAAGAGACAGAAAAATGTTTTCAATCTTGCAGTCTTCCCTGTCTATAATGATCAGGGTTGTGAATTTCAAATAAGGTGGACAAAATTCCATTTTCATAGGAAATAGTAGAAGGAAATAAAGGGAATCAGAAAATATGTAAGCTTTAGATTTAATTGCCTTATTATCTATTTACCTTTGCATAGACTATTCATCAATATCTGTGGTTTGCTTTTGTTCTTACTTTTCTCAGTTCATCCTTTCTATAAGGTAAGAAATAACTCCAGGGAATTTAAGTTTCTTTTTGTTTTCTTTTATTCACAGTGCCTCCTGAAGGCCTACCTCACATGTGAAAAGTATGCTAATGAGATAGGTAGATAAACTCCTTCCCTTGCAAAGTTTCAACTTAAACGCTTCCACCGTGAAGAACACAATTCAATCGCACACCAGAGTAAAAGTGCGTTAACTATTCCTGACACCAAAAAATGGCCACACGGGTCACTTGGTCACTTTAAACAAAATGGCTTTAAGAAGAGCCTTTGGGGGAAAGCCTGCACATGAGTAAAAGAGTCTTATCAATTACCATTGTCGCTTCTTAACTCTGGTATAGTGAGATCCATTCCCCTCAGTCTGCTGAGAGTCATCTTCTGGTCCCTTGAGCGCAGCTGTTCCAAAGACTGAGCACACGAAAGGCCGCTGCAAATGAAGATTTGCGAAGAGCTTTGAGCCGTGGCACGGTCATTTCAGTAAATACATAGAGCAGACATTGTTGACGACTCACCTCGTAACGCAACACCCGTTCATGTTTATCTGCTGCAGTAACCCCCAGCACAGCGACAGCTTCTCACCTTCCCACCCCTTCTCTGCCTCAAGCTTTCTTTGGCATCACAGAAGATTGTTCCATTTGATCCAGGAATTCAACTCCTGAGAACACACTCCAAACAATGGTGGAAGGGGAACATTGGATAAATGTCCTACCTCCCCATCGTCCGGTAGAACAAGTGTGATACATGTTTCTCAGAATGTGCCCTGTGGTATTCATCCCCAGCTTCCCATAATGGTAAGCCATTGAGTAAGAAACTGTTACAGACTTTCCACCTTTCCTTAACTCACTGTCCACACTTCTCCACTTGAGCTTTCTGAAACCATTTCCCATACAAAATATTTAAAATCATGTCTTCGGTTTGCTTCTGAAGAAGAAAATTGAGAGTCAGTACCAAAAGTAGTCCCTGAAGATAAGATTCTGGAATTAGTTCATTTGCTAGTGAGAGGACAATAGGGATCATGTTACTGGGAAACACCTAGCAATGCTGTAGCATCCTGATTCTTAAAACTCTCATGTCTGCTGGCTTGGGGTGAGATCGAGGTGAAAGGAGAACTACTAGTTGAGGCACGAGGCTAGCACTGAGGGATGTGAGCACAAAGGCAACAATAAGGATTATGGAGTTAGCTGCTCTAGAATCCTTTCTATAGAAGAAAGATACGTTTGGGGCAGCCAATTAGCAACTAGCTTCATTTGAAGAGACTTAGTCTTAAGCAGCTTGAGTACTGAACTGATTATTTTTGTCTAGAATCTGATCATAGAGATCTTGGAGATATGAATACACAGTGTCAGCAGGTTGTCTATACTGAAAGCAGGGCCCTGACAGAGAAGAAGGGAGACCTTGAGACCTGAGATGGGAGCATTTAGTTGAATACTTGAGAAGCTAGAGTCCTGTTGCCCTGAGCTCTCTAGCGGCCTGAGTGTCCCTACCTCCTGAACTTGTTGCGTAGAAGCATGACACTTTCTCACTGGCTAGAGATTAAGCAAAAACCTCACCTGAGGTATTGTATGGATAATAGTATTCTAGAATTGCTGGGACTAGGTTGTGTCAGAGGTAAAGTGAGCTTTATTTTACAATAAGTACCAGTGTCTAGGTGATCATTAGGACCCTAACTTTGAAGGATCTATAGCAATCGTTTATGAATCTTCTGAATATAACATAGTTGAGGATTTATTCAATGAGGATATTGTTTGGCTTTTACCAACAAAGATAAATCAAGAGTAGGTGAGCAGAGAAAGTTGAAGTCAGATCCCACAACAGAAAAACACAAACCTTGGAATTCATTCAAATCTCACAGCCAGAGTCTACAATTAAATCAGAAACTTGAGTCCTACTGAGGAAGATCCAGAAAATTCCAACACAAATACATGCAGAAAATGTATCCCAAATCCTAGCTATTTATCAGGGCAACATAAGACTGGAAAAGAGAATTACCTAGTGTTTTGAGAGACATTGGACATCGACTTTTAGCCAAGACATAGGTTATCATGGTTCTGTGAGTGTGGGGATTTCAGGATGCCAGTGAAAAGTGAGGCCCTTGTTTCTTTCCATTTGGCAAAGGGCCCCATAGGTTTGTGGACCCATTCTGTATTTGCTCCCCTGCCTCAGTGGATATAATTGAGACAAATATGCTTAGCAAAACCTTTCTGGCCAGTGAAAAAGGAGTCATTATTGTGCAAAAGGTCAAGTCAAAATCCCTAAAACTATCCCCAATGGCCGTAATAGTAAATCAGAGACAATAATGTATCTTGGGTGAAATTATAAATGTTGGTTCCAAGTATTAAATTAATGGTTCCCACTCTACCCCATGCATCATACCAAGATGGTTTTAAAAAACTGAATGGATCATGAGGATGATAATAAATTATCATTAATTTAGGCAAATAGTAGACAAGGTGCAGCTGTTGTGCTATATATGGTGGTATTTTCTGTCAGAGGTCAGCACTGCTTCTGGCACTTGTTATGTAGCTGTTGATCTAGAACTGGAATCAGAAATATTTCTTTGTAAAAGCCTGCTCAGTAAAAATTTTAGACTTTCAAGACATATGTTCTATGTCACAATTACTCAACTCTGTCATTGCAGCAGAAAAGTAGCCATGCACAACATGGAAATAAGTGGATGTGACTATGTTCCAAAGATGTTATTTATAAAAATAATTCTGGGTCAGATTTGGCCCAGGGACCATAGTTGGCCAAATCCTGACCTAGAGAATATGATTTTTCTATCAAAAAAGATGTGCGTCTTCACTTGAGAAAGAAATCAAACCATGTTTATTTTGAGTCTTCTATATAAAGCTAATCATCTTGACTCTTTGTAGAACATATTGATGACTTTATACTAATTGGACCTAGTGAATAAGAATTATCAAGAATATAATGGATCTGGTAAGACCCACATATGCCAGAGGTTGGGAGAGAAATCTTACAATAATCAGAACCCTGCCCCATCAGTGAAATTTTTAGAGCTTCAATGATCTTAGGGATGAGGGGACATCTACTATATAGTAAAGAACAAGTTACTATATTCTTACACAATTAAAATGATATGTAGTGGTTCTTTTTGAATTTTGGAGGCAGCATGTAACATTTTTTGTAATACTTCTTTAAGCCACATATCAGGTGACTCTGTAGGAAGAGAAGGTTCTTCATCAGATTTAGGACAAAGTACAAGTACTCTGATTTTGGGACCATATGATTCAGAAACCTAATGATACCAGAGGTTTTCATGGTAGATAAGCATGCTATCAGAATTTCTTATACATCCCAATAGAAGTTGAAGTGCAGATTTCAAGGAGAAAACTACTCGTCATATGAAAAGGAGCTGCAGGTATGCTCATTGTTTTTAGCAAAGACTGAGTATCTGACCATAGAACAGCAAGTTACAATGAAACTAGAGTTGTCAATTTAAGCTAGATATTATCACATCCATTAATACAAAATCACATGCATTAAACAGAATTTCACTGTAGGATGGGAATTGTATACTTGGGATCACACCCAACTTGATCCAAAAGACACAAATATGTTGCCTGAACAGATGGCTACATGAACCTGTCCTATGTCTCTGTTACACAGTTGGCTCTCCCTTAACTCACACCAGTAATCTCATTGATGTTCCCTATTCAACTGAAATAAAACAAAGAAAAACAGATGGGTTAGCTTGGTGTCTTAGAAATCCAGAAATGACACTCTCACACATATCTCCATTCAAAGATGGCCTTAAGGGCATGATGAGGACAAATCTCCCTAGTGATAAGAACTTTGAGCAGGACACTTGATTATCTTTTGGGGAGGAAGATACATACAGGTCGTTCAGTAGCGGCAAACGTCTTGGTTAGTTTGTTAGGGGACTGGAAGGAACAAGATTGAAAGATTTAATAATAAAAGAGTTATTGTGAAGAGAAATGTGGATGGGTCTATGTGAGTGGATCTGAATTATGAAGACTTTTACGTGTCATGTCAATATCCACAAGAGGACATTTACTTCAGGGGAGATATTGAACAAAATAGATAAAATGACTTGTCCGGGAGGTGTCACTCAGCCTCTATCCGTGGCTATCCCATTGCTTGCATGACTAGCCAATGAGCAGGGCAGCTATGGAGACAGAAACAAAGGCTATGCATGGGCACAATGCCATGGACTCTACGCCTTTACAAAGGCTACAATAGTTACAGACATTATAACTATAAAAGTTAAAGACATTGCTGAACATCTGAACCTCCAACAGCAGAAAACCACTAGGTAGCATGTTGTACACACAAAACCTCTTATATCATGAAGGGAACAAGGGTTTACCATTACTGCAATTGAAATTTCTTCCAGAACAATATTTTCTTCTTGGTACCAATACTACTATCCAAGTCTTGACAGATTCACTGATGTGGTATACTAAAAATTACTGCCTTAGAACCAAGGAAGTCACTTTATAGCAAAACAGATTTAACAATGGCTATGTGCTCATAGGACTCACTAGTCCTATTGATAGTACATCACCTAGAATTTCAAACCCTGAAATTTCTTTTTTTCCCTTAAAAAAAGTAGAGATGAGTAGAGAAAGAGGGAGACACAGAATCTGAAGCAGGCTCCAGGCTCTGAGCTGTCAGCACAGAGCCAGATGCGAGAGTTGAACCTGTGAGCAAGATCATGACCTAAGCAGAAGTCCGATGCTCAACAGACTGGGCCACCCAGGGGCCCCTCAATTTTAGAATGAACACTCAGTCGTTTATCTAAGGTAACAAGTAAGCGGAGGTACTCTGCGGGGCTGGAGCAATTTCTTCCAGAATGTGGTACAAATATTGAGTCAATGACAAGTAGATTATGTTGTGTGTCCACTAGCTAAAATACACACAGCCAAGAATCGTGGGACAGAAGTAAGAATCACCACTCTCAGTGATCTCTTTGGAGAACTTTTGTTTCCTTCCCATGGAACTTTAGTTTCTATAGTTGTGTCAATTAGTTTCAGTAATAAGACTGTAGTTTGCTTCATTTATGCTTACTTTAAAGATTTCTAAAGTATCATCTTGGAATACCAGCAATAAAGTATTTTCATAACGTGCTTAAGAAATTGAAGTGACGAACAGTAGCAGTACTGTTGATCCCTCATCTCAGGCTCTCTGGATATACTTGAGTTCACCTAAAATGGTGGTGTCTGACAATAATGTGTCAGAGAGAGAAGATGTGCTAAGAGCAATCTTCTGCCAAGGGTGGAAGTCTGTGCACAAAGCCTAGGCTCCCATTACCTGAGAAGAGAATTCAGAGAGCAAATTTCTCAGAAATTCCCCCAATGGGATTGAATCCCACTTGACCACAGCAATAAACCATTAATAAATGCACATTTGTTTTGCTTTTCTCTTGCTCCTATTTCTGTTTTCTTTTTCTTTCAGACTTCCCAAGATCATCTTCTAAATGAATTATCTGCATTTGAATTTTTGTTTCAAGGTCTATTTTTGGGTAACCCCAGTATGTCATATATCTCAAAATATACAACATACAAATTAAATACATGCAATAATATGAATATATGTTCATGTATATTGATATTTATAATATACATATGGTGTCTATGAGTGCTTATCATTATATTAATATGTATATGTTATATACACATAACACAAAACCGATTACATCCCTTTATATGGATACTGAGTATAGTGCCTCTTTTCAGAGACAAATCTTGGGGGCTGAGGGAATATGTGAGTCATCCTCTGGTCCTAGCAATAGGAAACATACTAAAACCCTTCTAACCCATAATGAATATAGACATAATATAATTAGATCAGCAAATCAAGCCTGGAATTCAAGGTCTAAATGGACTACAATTAAAATGGTCCCCATTATTCATGCTGAGAAACTGATTTTGGACAGCATACACATTGCAAGAATTGTTATGAGATAAAAGGGCAAATAGGCTGCACAGTCTGACCAACAGCACATTCCCAACATGTTCTTGGAAGAGGTTTTAAGAGAGAAGAATTAGAGCTACAGAATTAAACAATGGAAAATTGGTTCCTTTCGCTGAAGCAAGAAAATCATTTTTTCATAAATTTAGAAACATATAGAGGTTTATTAAGCACCTGGAATAATCTGCATGCCTGAAATAATTGTGAAATACAAGACACCATCATTTTAAATTTCCATTTTCTGTTCAAATGCATGCAAAGGGTCACATTACAGCCTCAAATTTCTTTGGTTCTCAAACTCTGAACATTTACAGTTAATTACAAATAATTATTAATAAATCAAATCCTGAAAAATGTACTCTGTTAAAGGAGAGATAAAGTAAATGATAGAAACGAAGAGTTTAGAAAAGTAAAGCGAAATGATTTAAATATGTAATATTTTCAAGTTGTTTTATCCAAATTTAACTTGGAATTTACTTAACTGTTTTGTTTTACTTCCCTTTACTTTGCTCCTTCCAGAGTTTTTCCTTCTTTCAATTCCCTTTGTGACAACCCTCATTTAAACAAATAATATTTTCTATTACATTTGTTAATTAATTTAAGCTTCTTCGAAAATTATTTTCATCATGTGGCCTTAAGTACTTTCATTTGGTGGCAGGTGTTGGGTGCCTGAAGGTGGAAGTGGAAAGAGGTTTAGATGAATAACTTCTGGATACAAACACTAAAGTAAAAAGACAAAGGGAAAAAAATGAAAGAAGCATTGAAGACTGTACCTTTTCTGATCTGCTCTTTGATTTAATTTATGTTTTATGAGAATTTAGAAAATCAGGCTAAATTATTAATAGGAAAAATATAAACTTGCAAAAATCATTGCACATAATCTCCCAATAAATTAAAGTGTGATGAATATTTTTATTAAAATATTGTGCACTAAGTAAATAAATCTGGAAAAAATGTTACCATTTTTTGTTTTTATTCAATTTTTTTTCTTTCAAGATTTATTTAAATTCAAGTTAGTTAATGTATAGTGCAGTATTGGTTTCAGGAGTAGAATTTAGTGATTCATCACTAAACTGGGAATAACACCCAGTGCTCATCCCAACAAGTGCCTTCCTTAATTCCCAGGACCCATTCGTCCGATCCCCCACTTACCTTTTCTCCAGCAACCTTCAGATTGTTCTCTGTAGTTAAGAGTCTCTGATGGCTTGCCTCCCTCTCTGTTTTTAATCTTGTTTTATTTTTCCTTCCCTTCCCCTATGTCCATCTGTTTTGTTTCTTAAATCCCAGAGATGAGTGAAATCCTATGGTATTTGTCTTGTTCTGACTGAATTATTTCACTTAGCATAATACACTTCCATTCCATGTATATCATTGCAAATGACAATATTCCACTTTTTCTGATGGCTTATTTCTGATGTGGCTTATGCCACATATTTTCATTCATCCATCAATGAACATTAGGGTGTTTTCCATACTTTCATTATTGTTTTTTTTTTTTAATTTTTAATGTTTTATTTATTTTTGATACAGAGAGAGACAGAGCATGAGAGGGGGAGGAGCAGAGAGAGAAGGAGACACAGAACCAGAAGTAGGTTCCAGGCTCTGAGCTAGCTGTCAGCACAGAGCCTCACGTGGGGCTCGAACCCACGAATGTGAGATCTGACCTGAGCCGAAGTCGGAGGCTTAACCGACTGAGCCACCCACGCGCCCCAATACTTTGGTTATTGTTGATAGTACTGCTAAAAACATTGGGTGCATGTGCCCCTTTGAATCAGTATTTTTGTATCGTATGGACAAATGTGTAGTAGTGTAATTGCTGGGTCATATGGTAGCTCTATAACTTTTTTGAGGAACCTCCACACTGTTTTCCAGAGTGACTGCGCCCATTTGCATTCCTACCAACAGTGTGAAGAGGTTTCCTCATTCTCTGCATCCTAACCAACTGTTGTTTCCTGAGTTGTTAATTTTAGCCATTCTGACAGGTGTGCAGTTGCACCTCATTGTGATTTTGATTTGTATTTCCCTGATGATGAGTGCTGTTGAGAATTTGCTCATGTGTCTGTTAGCCTTTTGTAGGTCTTCTTTGGAGAAATGTCTGTTCATGTCTTCTGCCCATTATTTAACTGAATTATTTATTTTTTGAGTGTTGAGTCTTATATGCTTTTTATAGATTTTGAATACTAGCCCTTTATCTGATATGTAATTTGCAAATATCTTCTCCCATTCAATAAGTTACTTTTTAGTTTTTCTGATTGTTTCTTTAACTATACAGAAGCATTTTATCTTGATTAAGTTCCAATAGCTCACTTTTGCTTTTGTTTCTCTTGCCTCTAAAGACATGTCAAGTAAGAAGTTGCTATGGCCGAAAAGAGGCTGCTGCCTGTGCTCTCCTCTAGGATTTTGATGGTTTCCTGTTGCACATTTAGATCTTTCATCCAATTTGAATTTATGTTTGTGCATGGTGTAAATAGTGGTCCAGTTGCATTCTTCTGCATGTTGTTGTCCGGTTTTCCCAACACCATTTGTTAAAGAGACTACCTTTCTTCCATTAGGTATTCTTTCCTGCTTTGTCAAAGATTAGTTGACCATATAGTTATGGGTCCATTTCTTTGTTCTCCATCTCTGTATCTGTTTTTAGGCCAGCACCACATTGTGTTGATGATTATAGCATTGCAGCATGAAATTGTTATGACTCCCGCTGTGCTTTTCTTTTTCAACATTATTTTGGCTATTCAGGATCTTTTCTGATTCCATATAAATTTTAGAATTGTTTTTCTATCTCTGTGAAAAATACTGGTGTTATTTTGATAGGGATTGCACTGAATGTGTAGATTGCTTTGGTAGTATAGACATTTTAACAGTATTTGTCCTTCCAATCCATGAACGTGGAGTGTTTCTCCATTTCTTTATGTATTCTTCAATTTCTTTAATAAACGTTCTATTGTTTTCAGAGTACAAATCTTCTACCTCTTTGGTTAGGTTTATTCCGAGGTATCTTATGGTTTTTGGTGCAATTGTAAATGGGATTGATTCCTTGATTTCTCATTCTGCTGCCTCATTATTGGTGCATAGAAATGCAAATGATTTCTGTACATTGATTTTATATCTGTGACCTTCCTGAATTCATATATCAGTAATAGCAATTTGGGGGTGTAATCTTTTGGGTTTTCCGCATAGAGTATTATGTTGTCTTCAAAGACTGAAAGTGTGACTTCCTCCTTGCCAATTTGGATACCTTTTATTTCTTTTTGTTATCTGATTACTGAGGTTAGGACTTTTAGTACTATGTTGAACAATGGTGGGGAGAGTGGACACCCATATCATGTTCCTGATCATAGGCAAAGCTTTCAGTTTTTTCCCATTTAGCATGATATTAGCTGTGGGTCTTTTGCACACAGCCTTTATAATGTTGTGGAGATTTTTTCCTTCTATCCCTAATTTTGTTATAGCCTTTCACAAGGATGCTGTATTTTGTCAAATGCTTTTTTGTATCTCTTGAGAGAATCATATAGTTCTTATTCTTTCTTTTACTAATGTGGTGCATCACATCGATTGATTTGCAGATATTGCACTATCCATGCATCCCAGGAACAAATTCCACTTGATCATGGTGAATAATTCTTTTAATGTGCTATTAGATTTGATTTGTTAGTATATTTTGAGAATTTTTGCATCTATGTTCATCATACATATTGGTCTGTAATTCTACTTTTTAGTGAGGTCTTTGGTTTTGGAATTAAGACAATGCTGCTCTCATAAAATGAATTTGGAAGTTTTCCTTCTATTTCTATTTTTTGGAACAGTTTCAAAAGAATAGATATTAATTTTACTTTAAGTGTTTGGTAGAATTCCCCTGGGAGGCCATCTGGCCTTTGACTCTTGTTTGTTGCAGTTTTTTGTCTTTGTTTTGTTCGTTTGTTTGTTTGTGTGTTTGTTTTTTGTTCATCCAATTTATTTATGGGTCTGTTTGAATTTTCTATTTCTTCCCGCTTCAGTTTTGGTGATTTATATGTTCCTAGGAATTTATCCATTTCCTCCAGATTGCCCAGTTTGTTGGCATATAATTTTTCATAATATTCCCTTGCAATTATTTGCACAGTGTTGGCTGTGATCTCTTCTCTTTCATTTGTGATTTTAATTATTTAGGTCTTTCTCTTTTCTTTTTGATAGGGGTTTATCAATTTTGTTAATTCTTTCAAAGAACCACCTCTTAGTTTTGTTGATTTGTTCTAGTTTTGGGGGGATTCTATGTCATTTATTTCTGCTCTAATCTTTACTATTTCTCTTCTTCTGTTAGCTTTAGGCATTATTTGCTTTTTTTTATTTCCATCTCATTTAGGCGTAAGGTTAAATTTTGCATTTGAGACTTCTCCCTTCTTGAGAAAGGCCTTGTATGACTGCCTTTGCTGCATCCCAAATGTTTTTGACTCTGGTGGTGTGATTTTCATGGGCTTCCATTACTTTTGAATTTCCTCTTTAATTTCCTGATTGATCCATTCATTCTTTAGTAGGATGCTCTTTAACCTCCAAGTATTTGTGGTATTATTGAATTTTTTTCATGTGGTTGACTTCAAGTTTTATAGCGTTGTATTGGTTGAAGCTTGATTTGTGGCCCAGTATGTGGTCTATTATGGAGAAGGTTTCAAGTGCACTCGAAAAGAATGTGTATTCTTCTGCCTTAAGGTGAAATGTTCTGAATATATCTGTTAAGTCCATCTGGTTCCATGTGTCATTCAAAGCCATTGTTTCCATGTTGATCTTTTGCTTTCATGATCTGCCCATTGCTGTAAATGAGGTGCTAAAGTCTCCTACTATTGTGGTATTATTATCAATAAATTTCTTTAAGTTTTTTACTAATTAATTTATATATTTGGATGCTTTCTAGTTGGGGGTACAAATATTTATGATTGTTAGATCTTCTGGTTGGATAGACCCCTTTATTATGATATAGTGCCCTTCTACATCTCTTATTACAGTCTACAGTTCAAAATCTAGTTTGTCTAATATAAGTATGGCTACCTCACCTTTCTTTTAATGTCATTAGCATGATAAATTATTCTTCACTCCCCACACTTTCAATCTAAATGTGTCTTTGCTCTAAAATGAGTCCCTTGTAAGCAGCATATCAGTGGGTCTTATTTTTCTAATCTAATTTTGATGCCCTATTTCTTTTGATTGGAACTTTTAGTCCATCTACATTCAGGGTAATTATTGATAGTTATGAATTCAGTGCTATTGTATTACTTCTAAATCTACTGTTCCTAATGATTGTCTGTTCCTTTCTAGCCTTTGTTGCTTTTGGTATCTCTTTCCCACTCAAAGTATCCCCTTTAATAATTCTTGGAGAGCTAAATCCAAGCCTGGGTGGCTCAATCTGTTGAGTGCCAGCTTTGGCTCAGGTCATGATCTTGTGGTTTGTGGGTTCAAGGCCCTCATTGGGCTCTGTGCTAAACAACTTGGAACTTGGAGCCTGCTTCAGATTCTGTGTCTCCCTCTCTTCTGCCCCTCCCCTGCCTGCGCTTTGTCTCTCTCTGTCTCTCAAAAATAAATAAATAAATGTTAAAAAATTCTTGCAGAGTTGGTTTAGTGGTGATGAACTCCTTTAGTCTTTGCTTGTGTTAGAAACTCTTTATCTCTTTTTTTATTCTGCATTTTTTTGTTCATTTACTTATTTTGAGGAGGGGAGGGGATGAGAGAGGAGGAAGAGAGAGAACCTCTCAAGCATGTTCTGCCCTGTCACCATGGAGCCTGACACAGGGCTCGAACCCGTGAACTGTGAGATCATGACCTGAGCTGAAATCAAGAGTCAGATACTTACCCAACTTAATCACTAAGGTCCCCCATACAGATTGTTCTCTTAATTTCCAGATTGATCTCCTAGGTGCTCAAAATGATTTGATATTGATCAGCTCTGTTTAAGGAACGAGACGAGCCCAGGATACCTCCACTACTCTGCCATCTTAACTCCTCTCCTACATTGTATTCAATTTTTATAGAATGAAAAAATTTTAAAAATAAATTATCCGGATTTCATTTTAAGCTATTTTCCAGAGTTAAATTAAATTTTAGGTAATATCTATATTCATGAATGTATCATGTAATTCATGTTATTTTTGTCTTTCGTATTAGAGAGGGATTAGACAATCTCAAAAGAGAAGTATAGAATTATTATTGAATATATTAAATTTTATTAAAAATTTGAAACATTTTGCTTTTCATAAAAAGCAAAGTGGTCTACAAATGAAATAATTCTTACCCATAAGAATTATGATGTCATAAATAGGGTACCTCAGTATGGTCTGGACCACTCCTTGTGTTGAAAATGAAAAAAAATCTGTGTTTAGGGACACTTAATGACATTAATGATTTAATCCTAGCTATGTGAGAGAAACTGAATATTAGACGATGGATCTCCTGAATTTGTTTTACCATACTACCTTAAATGTGAGGAATTATCATGTAATCATGAGTAATCATTTCTGATCCCAAACAGGGAAAAACCCAATGGGAAGGAAAATATCTTTCTTCAGGTTTAGGGGATATCCTCCTGTTTTTGTAAAAGTGCTCCAAAACTCTAGACCCATCCAACCTTGACAAATAATGATAAGACAGTTTTCCTAAACATGTTTTTAAGTGATCTTAAAAAGCAATCTGAAAAAAATTAAATGATGAAAATGAATTATGAAGATATGAAGCGAAAAAGAAGAGAAAAAAAAGAAAGAAGAAATGAAGCAATGTTACCAATTTTCATAAGAAAGTAGAGGTCTAAAAATGTGAATCAATAGATAGACAAGAAAAGAGCCATCTGTATATTAAATATTGTTAATCACCCATGCTGATATGATCCTTTTTGGCTTCAAACTTTCAACTACTTCATCTTAACTTGTTCCAATATTTGATTCTCAAAAAAAAAAAAAGAGTGATATTTAATTGAGAAATAGAGCCTGGTCCTTTATGTAATTTGACCTAGAAAAAGCAAGGCTGATGCTGTTACAAGTGACCCACAACTGCTGTTATCTGCAAACCTAAATTTCTCCAGGGAGTACAGGCAATTTTCTTCAAGAGTCTCATTCTGAACCTAAACTTACGTAATGTTTTAAGGGACAAATTGTTTTACCAAATTCCCATCTATCTTTTCTCTTGGTTCCGATAAAGATTGCTCCAAAGTGAGGGTTATTTAAACAACCTCCTCTCCGAGGGCAGACGTGGAGCCTCTGGACTTCATTTGGAAGCCCTCACTTCCAAGCCCTCTAAAACCACTCTCTTCGAACTGTTTCTAGTGCAGCTGGTGGAGACAGTAACTCCCACACCCCACGCTTCTAATGATTCGGACATCTTAACTGCAAATGGTAGTAAACAAAATTTGAAAAGAACCTTTATTTGTCTCCTAGCAAGTCGAAGAAAAACTGTTTAAAAAAAAAAACCCATAACCAAAAACAAATTTAAAAAGGCATTACTTTTGTTTTCATTTTCCACATCCTCAGATAGAAGGACATACAGGTAACAGACCAGAACCAAGATCATTGAATAATAAGGAAAAATGAATTTAAAAAGTGGCTATGTGCATGTATAGATGTATGCATGTGTGTATATGTTTATATTTGTATGTATGTGTGTATATAAATACATAATATTAAGTAGAAAGAAATTTTAGAAAGAGATACATAAAAACATTTTTCCTACTTCATTATTGTAACCAAAGCCACATTACATTGGATTTAATCCAATCATGTCCCTATATATAATAAAAATTTTCAAACTGTTCTGAGGCAAACACAGAAGCATATAAAATGCTGATTACTTAGATACACTGATATTTCAGATTTCAATATCTTATTTGGAGTTGAAGTTACAAAGCTACAGCAACAATCTTAGACTTTGCAAGACAAATTGAAAAATAGACACATAATGTAACTGCAATGAGAGATATAAGATAATTTTTCTTTTTTTTTCTTTAAAATTTTTTAAATTTATTTATTTTTGAAAAACAGAGAGAGACAGATCATGAGCAGGGGAGGGGCAGAGAGAGAGGGACACACAGAATTAAAAGCAGGCCCCAGGCTCTGAGTGGTCAGCACAGAGCCCGACATGGGGCTCGAACCCACAAACTGTGAGATCATGACCTGAACTGAAGTTGGACACTCAACCAACTAAGCCACCCAGGTGCTCCATAAGATTATTTTTCTTAAAGGCTTATTATTAAATTAGTTATGACCCTTTTAAGAAGAAAGAAGTTATTCACAATATCAAACCAATTGGCCTCTATTGGTTTTTAGAAATTTGTGTTGTTTTCTATGAATCTCAAAACCACAATACACACTTTATCAAATTTTCCAGGGAAAACATTTGGTGATGTAAAGTATGTGATAAACAATCAGAAAAAAAAAAAAAAGAAAATTCATTGAGTTAGTTCAATATAGTCAAAAGATACTGAGTTAGGAACAAAATTCAGTAGTTACTTTTACAATGCTTTCAAGTCTATGTATTTTTCTTTCACATCTATGGATTTTAGCACTATCATGAAGCCTAAGCATGCATAAAAAACCAACATAGGGTTTAGATATCTTTGCTTTTAAAGATTCACTGTAGCTGGGTGAGGGGATAGGTTAAATCGGTGATGGGGATTAAGGAAGGCACCTGCTGTGATGAGCACCTGCTGCATGGAAGTGCTGAATCACTATCCGGTCCCCTGAAACTAATATGTTTACTACCTGGAATTTGAATAAAAACTTAAAAATATATAAACACTCCTGCAAGTAATAGAAAGTTAGCATAATGTCTGATCTAATATTTGATCACTTTTTATAAAGCAACATCTGCATGCTACTTTTGAAATGCTTTAAAAGTTTAATGGTTTTTATTTATTTTTTGAGAGGCAGAGACAGAGTGAGCAGGGGAGGGTCAGAGAGAGAGGGAGATACAGAATCTGAAGCAGACTCCAGGCTCTGAGCTAGCTGTCAGCGCAGAGCCCAACGTGGGGCTGGAACCCACAAACTGTGAGATCATGACCTGAGCCGAAGCCAGACGCTTAACCGACTGAGCCACCAGGCGCCGGAAATGTTTTAAAAGTTTAAATCTCTTTATGAAAGTTGCACAGAGCAAAACATTGTTTCCTTGTTAAATTCTTACAGAGAGTACAGTCCCTATCATTTGGGGCTGTAAGGAGGAAGATAGTTCAAAATTTCTGCCATTCATGAGCTCATCAGTAACATCTGCCCTGAGCTAAAACCTCCCACATCGAAGTAATGGTAATAGATGAAGGGAAGGGAGTAGTAGAAAGGTCCATTGACTGCCATTCAATTTACTGAAATTGCCCACTTAGAATACTTATTTAGACATTACAAGCTTCACTTTCTCAAGTGTGAAGCCCGGGTGCACTGAGCGGACGTGAGGTGCAGGGGCTATCTCCCTCCACGCCGCATTTGCAGGAAAAAGGAGAGGATATACCTTGAGAAAACAGACAAACCACACAGAGGCAGGCTCCTGTGCTACCCAGCGGCTGCACGTACATGTGTGCCTTGATCATGAGGACTGAGGAAGAGATGCTGGCCAAGGGAACATCTTAAAAGCAGACTGTCTGACTGCTTAATGTGTGCGAGCATCTGGCCCGTCCACATGTCAGATGCCTGGCTAAAGGAATTACATTCCTCATTGAACATTTTTAACACAGCCGCGTTTATTTCTTCTTATAGATATCTTCTTAAAAATAATTTTTAGTTTGTTTGTTTATGTGAGTTATCTGGAAAATTAAATAATATATCTTGATGTTCCTAAAAAATACCCTCTTTAAGCTTCATGCAATATTTTTGAGAAATAGAGGGATTAAAATCCTCCATGTGTGAAAGAATTTAGTTAAAGAATATCATTCTCTTCTTATAGAGAGCATAATTTTCCAGCCTGATAGTAGCATTTTCTTGGCCATTCGGAGTATCGTGAATTTAAAGGCTCGTGTCAAAAACGAAAAGGTATTTGAAACTAAAATGACCCAGTTTCCTCCCATCCCAAGGACAGGTAGGGCCATAAATAACAAATATCATTACTTTGGTTATGGAGCAAAATTAGTCTGGAGAAATATAAGTGTTTAAAATACACTTTAAGGGGCGCCTGGGTGGCTCAGTCGGTTAAGTCTCCAGCTTCAGCTCAGGTCAGATCTCACATCCGTGGGTTCAAGCCCCGCGTCAGGCTCTGTGCTGACAGCTAGTTCAGAGCCTGGAGCCTGCTTCAGTTCTGTGTCTCCTTCTCTCTGCCCTTCCCCCTCTCATGCTCTGTCTCTCTCTGTATCAAAAATAAATAAAACATTAAAAAAAAACCTTAAAAAAATAAAATACACTTTAAGATTTTTTTGTCATATAATTGTCATATTTCTTTTGTTATGGACATAGAAAATCTATGCACTTTCTCTTGCTTACCAAGTATTCTATAAAGTGCCTTATTCACATTTGCTTTGGTTTCAACTAACAGGCATGCACTTCAGGCTAGCACAGAGAAAATATATGGGAATATTATTTAGATCGTGGCTTTGAATTTTAAACAAAATTGTTCTGAGTACTCTATCCTGTACTCTGTAGGCAATTCAATACCCTCACCAAAATGTGAACATTTTTAGGATTTACACTGGCTCTGTGTCCTTGTATGTATTTAGTTCTCAATTTAACTTAGAGTTATCACCCCCACTCTCTTTCCCTCCCTCTCTCTTCTTCCCTCCCTCCCTTTCTCTCTCTTTTTCTCTCTCTCCTTTCTCTCTCTCTCTCTCCTCTCTGTGCCTACACAGATATTAAACAACCTTTTAATTTTCTCAAAGCAAACAAATAACAACAAACCCCCACAAAAGGCATTTTATGATCTTATAGACTTTACAGAGTTCTGGGATACACTGGGGATAAGCTCACAGTAGCACTAATGCTTATAAATATTAGATGTCTCTTTCGTAGAAGCCATTTAGTCACACAGGTATGAAACTCAGAGTCTCTCCCTCAAGACTTTCTCACCTTTGTATTTCCCTTACTTCATTAAGCAGAATAATTGAGCTCAGTTCTTTCCACCCAGCTCTAGGGCTTACCTTTGTGTAAATGCACCCTGATAAGGCGCATCTATCTATGACTTTCTTCCACCTCAGTTTGGAGAAGAGCAACAGAATAATTGATATTTTTCCTCTGATACCAGTGGTACTCATTACAGCCATTGGTGCTGTCTCTGAAATATTTCTGATGTTTCTCCCTTCCAGGCACATGGTAGAGTTGCATTTCCTGGCCTCTCTGTGATTAGATGAAATAATGTGGTCACTTCTGATCAAGTGAGTGTCACTTCTGAGCAGGACCATTTAAGTGCCTGTGGGCGTGGGGTGGGGCGGGGGGTTGGGTGGCTCAGTCTGTTAAGTGTCCAACTTCAGCTCAGGTCATGATCTCGTGGTTCATGGGTTCAAGAACTACAATAGGCTCTGTGCTGACATCTCGGGGTCTGGAACTTGCTACAGATTCTAAGTGTCCCTCTCTCTCTGACCCTTCCCAACTTGCACTTGGTCTCTCTCTTTCAAAAATAAACATTAAAAAAAGTTAAATGCCAGCGTGAGACCTTCTCTCTTCCCTCTGGCAAGCTACCAACAATTCCTGTGATGCTGGCTGTCTCAGTGTATCTGAGTGGCTCCCAGGGGGCAACAGCTCTGTCACCCATGGTAGACATGCTGTATATGTAAGAAATAAACCATTTTGTCTGCACTGTTTGTTATCACAGCAAAAATAATCTATTCTGACTTTGCTCACTATTACTATGCACATGTACAAAGAAAATGTAGTTTCCTTGATGTCTGTAATGAATTTGACCTTCTTCAAAGCCCCCACAGGACAGGTGGCAAAAGAAAAAAAAATGAACCTGACAGTCAGTGATACCTAGCCCCTTCATATTTAAACATTTTTTTTTCTGCTTCAACAGTTTATTTCAGGTAGATTCATAGACTGGGGAATTTTCTCTAGCACATGGTGATGAAAGGTTGTAGGCTCCTAATCTACTATACCCAGCACCACCTCTGGTCCTTGCTGGCCCCTACAGAGATGGTATTTCATGCTGACCTGCTCAGGGCTTCCCCTGTGAGCAGAGGACCACATGATGAGCAAGCTCTTGGGAGCAACAAACTCTGAAGAGCTGAACCCTTTCTCCTCAGGCCTCCTCTGTATATTGTCGTAAGGTCTGAAATGATTTGGATTTAATCCTTGGCAAGGGACTCTCCCTGCAGCCCCCGATATGAGGATCATTTTGTCTCAACAAGAACAACCCCACTCTTCTCCTAAACCTGTCAGCTATCATCACTGACTCTGATACATTGCATATGGTTTGTGATGGACAAGAGATTCTGATCAATTCCACCATGTAAGCATTCCACACTTCCTGCCATTTGGCAAGGGAGTCTCATCCCAGAGCCCCAGATGTAAATGGGACAAAAGGCTCCTTAGTTTTGTCTTTTATTTTCTATGAACATAATGTAATGTACATCTTACTTCAGGGACTTACATTGAGAGAGAACAAGTGAAGAAGGCACAGGGGCACTGCGATGTCTTCCCCACTTTCAGGCTTTTTCTCCCATCCTCAGCTAGATCTGGGACCGGTGCTCATTTTATTTCTGCTTCTTATCTGATGCCTTTAATCAACTGCACTGTTTTCCTTCTTTAGGGATGAATTGGCAAACAGTTGGTTTCTTTGTGAACATGACTAGGAAGATAAAGAACATACTACAACACACACACAATATTATCTCCATTACATTAATCATATAATTATACTTGTGAGGCCAAAACAAAGAGTCTTTTGATCCTCTAAATAACACACCTGAATGTCATGGCAACCAGGAGCAGCTAGACTTCCCAAAAGACCAGAACTTAACTTGTAAAACCAGGAGAAACCCCAAATCTTCATACTCTCATATTGGTCTCACATCTCTATTTCTCTGCAAATATATTTTTTATTATATTATATTGTTTATTATTATATTATTTGGTTTAATTTTATTTTGCTTTCCTTCTGCAAACCTGACTTTAAGTCTTCCCATACACATTATCTTGCAAAGCATCCCCTTCTCAAAGTCGGCAACCTCAATTTCCAAGTTGGCATGAATGAAAGTCACATAATCAGTCCAGGCCAAGTTGAATTTTAGAACCACAGCTTCAAATTCCAGGAACAGAAGGAACAGGATTCTCTTTGGTTTTTCTTAAGTCTTTAGTATATATGAAAACATTAAATGTATCCAACAATATAAGGTTGTGATTTCTATAATTTGGTCCTATAACTAAGGAGAAAACTCTCAAATTAAGAAGTGTATCATAGAGAGACCTGATCACAGCTAAACAAACAAATAAAGTCTTTGCAGTAGCTACTATTTGAACGGCTTCATTCCTTTCCTAAATGCAGATAGGATGCCTTGATCTAATGGCTCGGTGTTGAAGACATTGTATTGAAAGGACACAGGTCTGAACTAAACTGACTCCATGACAGGCTTCAAGTTTCCCCTCTGACCTTGGAGGCCTAAGTGTCGGTTTCCCAGAATCATTAGACAATAAGAAGGGCACAGATTGCTCAACCAGGGACCGCCCTAGTAACACCCAATCAGAAGCGGCCAGCTAAAATGCTTAACATTCCTAAGGGCAGGCCTAGAGATAGAAGCTATAGATAATCACTTATTGCTTAAGGCTAGTTACACCCTATGTGAGGGTCCTGGGTCCTTGGTCCACTCTGTAATTGGTTAATACTCTAAATGTTGTGATTGGGTCCCGCCAAAAGTAACTTTTGAACACTCTGGACAATGTGTATGGGTAAAGTTAACTGCCAATGATGTTATGTGATAATGATTGGATCACTGTACCTGTGTCACAATTTCCTGTAACTCCCCCTTCCCAAAACCCATAAAAATCTTGTTCAGCCCTCGTTCAGGGCTCTCAGCACGGATCCACTGTGCTGGTAAAGTCTGTGAGCCCGAGTTTAGGCCCGGTGAGCCTAAGCCCATAATAAAGCCCTTTGCTTTTGCATGTGTGACTCGGTCTCCATGGTGGTCTCTGGTTTTGGGGGACAATATTGAAATCTGGGCATAACAGTATTAGTGTGCCATTGCCAGACTTTGGGGGAAAAGGACCTGGAAAACTACTAACCAAGTAGTGGAAAGCACTGCTCAAAGACAAAGCCATCAAAGGAATCTGGTTCAAAGGGCCATTCTGTCTGTCCCTTTCCATCACTGCAATGATTTGTCACCTCCATCTGTACAACCTTCCTCTAAGCTGCCAAAGGGAAATTAACCTGTCAGCTTCTAGTAATTGATCATGACACATACACAAAGGGCAACTTTGTTTCTATTTCTGGCTTCTCTGTCAAAGTGTAATCAGCTTCTTCATATCTTTAACTAGTTATGGGGATTGTTGATTTATTCATGTTATTTTTCCATTCTTCACGCTGTTAATATTCATTTTATTTGGTTTTTTTCCTTTCCTTTAATTTCTATGTCAGGCAAAAATAATTGGGGAGAGAAAAATATTTTCAACTTAGATTATTTTTTTGCTATTTTAGCAAAAATCAAGTGGGCATCTACTAAGTGGCAGGTCATTTTCCTGGCATTGTAGATACTGTCATGAACAAGTCATGAAAGCTTCTTTCCTTTTTGAAATCTGAAGTCTAAAAAGAGGTGAATAGGGGCGCCTAGGTGGCTCAATCAGTTGAGCATCGACTTCAGCTCAGGTCATGATCTCACAGTTCGTGGGTTCGAGCCCCGCGTCGGGCTCTGTGCTGATTGCTAGCTCAGAGCCTGGAGCCTGCTTCAGATTCTGTATCTCCCTGTCTCTGTGACCCTCCCCTGCTCGGGCTATCTCGCTCTGTCTCTCAAAAATAAATTTAAAAACACATTTAAAAATTTAAAAAGAGGAGAATAATAATAAGCAAACAAATAAATAGAAATTAGACTGTGATCACTTTTAGGAAGAGTGTAAAAAGAAAGAGATAATCAACAACGACTAGATGTTGACTATGCTTTTAGTTTGTAATGTCCAGAAAGGCCTCTATAGGGTGACATTTGAGATGAGATTAAACAGAAAGAAATAAATCTTCACATGGTAATCTGAAGAGCAGTATACACCAAAAAGTTAAAACATCAAAAAATAGAAATATAAGTAATACATTCTAGGAACCCCCAAAAAGCCAGAATTATTGCAGTATAGCAAAAAGGGAAGACAAAGTATAATATGATTTCTAAAGGATTTACTGGTGAAGAGCATAAGTTAAAATAAAGAGGGAGAGAGAGAGAGAAATGAGGGAGATTAAAAAGAAGGCCACCTACCATGAGTAACAGAGAACACAGAGCTGTCGATTAAGAAGGGAATATCATAACAGCCAGAGGAAGTGGGGAAGAAAAAAATTAGTTTGAATAAGTCAAGTGATATGACATACTTGGGCAGATAAATATAAGAATCCTAGAATGCATACAAGAGATTTGGATGTGCATTTTTTCTTAAATTGTATTTTAATTTCATCACCTTTATAATTTCTCTTCTCTACAGTTCTCCACATACATTCATAATTCCAACTACACTGAGTAATGGTACTTAAAGTTTCTTAACATGGTTGTTCTCATTCCTTCTTTTACCTTTCTAGTTGCTCTTCTTCCTGCTTCCAAGGCCCTCTCCACCTGTTTTTAATCATTAGCTCCAATATATCTTTCAGGAATTAGCCTAAACATACTTCTTTTATCAGTTAGTTTGCATAGTATTCAAGTAAGAGAAAACCGCACTTAACTGGCTTAAATAATGACAGAATTTATTAGCTCACAACATTGGAAATCCAAAGGAAGGAGATATTTCTAAATGAGCCTACTCTAGTGGTTCCAGTTCAATCAATTTCTTCTTATTTCTCTGCAAACATCTCTCTGTGTTGCTTTAATCCTCAGTCTTCACAGATATAAAATGGCTTTTCCTGGATCCTGTTGAAGGAAGAGACCAGCTTTCAATATCTGAAACAGAAAATTTATTATTTAAGTAAGCAAGAAAGAACTGTCTTTTTAGGCAGACTCTCCCTGAGGAAAGTTGATCCTAAACAGTGTTTAGGAAGCATGGAATTCAGAGATTTAGGCATTAGTTAAGGCTTCCCTTTGGGCTACTGGAGTCTGGCTGTTCCTGACTTGTCAATCTTCAGAGGCAGGGGGTTGCCATTTGCTAATATTCAGATGTATGATCAGTGAACAGTATTGTCTCTGTTTAATTTAATAACTTAAAATGGATTCTGGAGGATTCTTGTTAACAATAGTTGCAGAATAATCAGCCTTTTTAAAGAAGGAACTGAAAAAGCATTATTTTATATCTATAAACTTTAATGTCCAAAGAAAGAGAATAGAGTCATTTCTGGAAACTCTCCAATGAGAACTTAGAATCTTCTTTTCTAGAAATCCCTACCTAGCCTAACTTCACATCTTATTGACCAATATCAGATTGTATGCTTATTCTTGAATAAATAAATCCCTGTAGATTTAAAATGCTATATGCTAATGAGCTAAGAAATCACTGTTTTCAAAAGAAATCAACAAGGGAAAGGGAGTGGTATCACCTGGTTGGCTTAGACAAATCATGTCGTTCTCCTGCATCAGGGAGATCCAACAAACTCACAATATGGAGAGGGTGAGCTGGATGTTGAGAGACACTGATATTGTTCACCATATCCCTCTGAGAACCTTCCCTGAACCATCTTTTGTCATTCTTATAGGACATTTATGCAATCCTGGCATCTCTCCCAAATGTTCTGGCAAATGACTACCTATCTTTCTAATAGAAAAAGGTAATAGGTAACATTTCCAAAATGCCTTTGATTGTTTTCTTTAAGACAGAGTAAAGTAAAGCTCAATTTCTCAGAAGCCCTAGGGCTAGTCCTAAAATGTTAAATGCTAATTTTACTCAACTTTTCATATTTATAAAAGCTATGCATGCACATCAACAAAACCTAATTTGAGGGGGAAATAAGCAAGGATTCTAATGGAAGATCCTACTTGAAGTGAGTCTTCATGGATGAGGAAATCTTAACCAAGTGGCTAAGGGTGGTCTAACACTTCCATGTAACCTTGTAGGTGGAGATTCATGGTACTACACATGATGCTTTAGAGGAAAGGTAGAACTGTGAGGTTTCTCTCTTGTGAATGCTCAGGTGCATTCCTTTTGCCTCTATCTTTACTTATGAAATCTCTTAATGGGCACAGATGTCTTTAGACACCAAAGAAAGAAGGAGGAAGCAAGAATGAGGAAATGATTGCCAGAAATAGAAGTTAAAATGTCCCATAAACTGGTTTTATGACCCCTAGATTTTTCCAGTGGCAACATGTGATGGATGCTACATGCCCCTTCCAAAATGGACTCTCTGCTCCCCACCCAAGGAGATGCTGACTAGAAATGACCTTTGACTATCAGCTCTCTTTGTGTCTCAGCTAAAAAAAAAGTGACCTAAGGTCATATCTCTTTCTAAGGCAGCCTGCAATCAATGATCCACCAAAGTGAGGGTGAGAGTCCAACCCATTCATCCATCTTGGGACCATTCTGCAGACTCATCTCAGTTGCAGAGCACTTTGTGAGGTCAACTTAGGCCTCTGTTAATCTGCACTGCAGCTCAACTTCCCTTGTTGCTTTCTATCCATCCAACAATGAGGATCAAGCCAGGGATTCCACTGTAAGAATAGCTGAGTTCCAAAGACGTGAAACTCCCATACTAGGCGGGTTTGCCACACAAAGTTCAGAGTCCTGGTTGGAAAAGAATACAGCCTTGAAACTTGAGCGGGACTCTCTGGTTTTACCTCTTCCTCTCAATTTTTAATTTCCAGCTTCTCCTGTACCATTTGGACACAAAGAATAGGCCCACTCCTCCAAGTAGCTAGAATTCCATTTTCATAAACTTATTGCAGAAAACAAGTGCTTCCATTATGAATTTCTTCCACTCATGGTTATTAGGCCAATAATTGATGTTAAGGGCCAAAAAGGAGCATGCTGATCAAAGTGAATAAAGGGAATATATCATGAAAGAACAGAAAAGGATCTTGAACATGTGTGTCAGTAGAGTCTGGGAGAGTACATTCTGAGGTCAAGACCTGAAGAAAATGGGTAAAATATAAATTGAAAATATATAAAATATAAAGAGAAATATAGAAAATATATAAATTCTGGGGGTGCCTGGGTGGCTCAGTCAGATAAGTGTCCAACTCTTAATCTCAGCTCAGGTCATGATCTTATGGTTTGTGAGGTTAAACCCCATGTTGAGCTCTGCACTGACAAGTGCAGAGCATGGTTGGGGTTCTGTCTCTCCCTCTCTCTGCTCCTCCCCTTTATCTCTCTCTCTCTCAAAATAAATAAATAAGCTTTTAAAAATAAAATATAAATTGTGTGTCCCCTCAAGTTCATATGTGTAAGCCTTAACCTCCAATGATTGTATTTGAAGTTAGGGCCTGTAAGAGAGTACTTTAAGTTAATTGAGGCCATAAGGATGGGTCCCTGGTTTGATTGGATGAGAGTCCTTATTTTTTCTAATGTCTTTTAAATGTTTATTTATTTTTGAGAGAGAGAGAGTGAGTGTGAGGAGGGGAGGGCAGAGACAAAGAGGGAGACACAGAATCTGAAGCAGGCTCCAAGCCCTGAGCTGTCAGCACAGAGCCTGACACAGGGTTTGAACTCATGAACTGCGAGATCAGGACCTGAGCCACAGTTGGACGCTCAGCCGACTGAGCCACCCAGGTGCCCCAAGATGAGTGTCCTTGTAAGAAGAGACACATGAAAACTCACTCAACCTTTCTTTCCCTGTGTGCACAAAGAAGAGATCACACAGAGAGATGGTGGCAGCCTACAAGCCAAGAGGCCTCATAATGAAATCTATCTTCCTGGCACCTTGATCTTGAATTGCTAGCCTCTATACCTATTAGGCAATACATTTCTGCTATTTAAGCCACCCAGTCTATTGTATTACGTTATGACAGCTCAAGCAGACTAATGTTCCACAAAGGTAATATGAAATGCTCTAATATCTGTATAAAATCCAAAGGAAGAAAGAGCTCTGCAGCAAATGCAGATCATGGTGCAAGCAGCTCTGTGGCTGAAGCCATTTGACATATTAGACCCTATTGTTTTGGAGGTGTCAGTGGTGGAGGAAGATGCTGTGCAGGGGTGGGACCTCCCCAGGCGAGAAGGTAGGGGTGTACTGAACCTGCTGGGCCTGCCCAAACTTGGTAGATCCAGTAAAACATGCCTCATGACTGATAGTTCTGGCTTCATGCTTATTGCGTGTTCACGATCCAGACACTCTATCTGTACCATGACCAGCCAACACAGAAACTGATTCCCAAGAAGTCTATAATTCTCCATTTTAGTTGGTGTGGCCTTGCTCCAGAGCATTAGGGATCTGCATTACAATTCTCTAATTGGTCTTTGCATAAGCCCTACCAGATTCTTCTTCAGAATAAAGTCAATATTCCCCTATTTGCTGGGAGTCCTTCCAAAGGATGGCTGTCACTGTAGGGCCTCTCTGTAGCTTCCATTAGATGAAGAAACTGACCTCTCTAAGCTCATGCCTCCATCCAAAGGCATTCTTCATTTAATAACTGATAAACATGCAAGAGAGAAAGGCCTAGATCCCTTGCTGTTACAGGAGACAATTCCGAATCCCGCTTTTGATGTCCTTGTGGGGGTTAGTGGAGGCCTTTATTGGGATGACTTCACAGTTGAACATCTGCCTGCTTCTGCTTCTTTTCTCCCTTCACACCGTTGGTCCCCAAAACACTCCTTAATAAACATTCCACATACTAATCCTCATCTCAGACTTGACTTCCCAGGGAACCCAACCTATAACTAGATATACAATCAGTAAAACTGGTTTGCAAGCTACATTTGCTATAATATCATCAAAGGTTCATGCCACACTCAATTTTATCTCTGTAAAATCAAAGAAAAATTTATTTAAGTTTTGTATGTAATTTCATTCCAGTGATAGAATAACTACTGTTTAAGTGCTTATTATCTGTGAAATTAACTTTTAAAATAGCCTGGCAGTTTTAAACTTCAAACAGTAATTACAACTGAGATTGCACAGAATGCTCTCTCCTTTGTTTTTAGTACCTGTGGGAGCAAATTAATTAATAAATATATTTTGAGTTCCAAAAAGTTTGCACTAATAATAATTTGAAAGACTGCAACCAAGGTCCTAAAGAGAACCACTCTCCTTGAAAGTCAGATAAGTAAAGAATAAATGTTAATCCAAGATTGTTTTTCTTTCATGCAGCCCTCCTCACTTTGCTTAGTAGCAAGCAGTAAAAATGAAAAACGCATAGATTTACTTATATCAGTATTGGAGGTATTTTGAAGGGTCTTTGGAAATCTGTGTCTTTTAAGAGACCTAGACTTAAAGTAAATATGTCAGCCCAATAAATAAATAAATAAATAAATAAATAAATAAATAAAGTAAATTGAATAATATTTCTTTAATACAACTAATATGGATTCAACACACTAACCCTGAAATATGAAAGCTTGGACGGGCACTAATTTTTTTACTGAAAAGTTAACTTTTACACTTACCTCTCAAATGCATTTGCATACCAAATTCAGAAACTCAATTTGCATATTGCACTGGAGATTAACCAGCCTGCCACAGCTCTGAAAAGCAGAAGAGAGAACAAATCATTAATATCATTAGCTTAATATATTGTTTATGACAATTTCAAAGAAGGGGAATATTTGAAAAACTGGAAACCTCAGAGCAGAAATTAGGAAGAAGTGTTTGTTTCTGAAGAGAAGGAAATGTGTTTAATAGTTTACTAGTTCAAGTAGCTCAGGAAAACAACCAAGGTAATTCAAATAGTAAGTAGACGTTATTTGGGGAGAACCAGAACATTAAAAGGAATGAGTCTTGATGGTCACATTACTCCTGCTCTTTCTAAATGGTGCTGTAGCCTCATATGTTTTATATACTTGTTGGGAAAGACTTTTAAACATTAATTTGTGCCGTAGTAAAATTATATTATGTAAAGGGCTTTAAATGCTGAAGCTTGGTGTGATTAAGCAATGCTGAAACTATTGTGATGTTACAGAAAACTAGTGAAGTTATCTTCAATAAAAGAAACCAAGAGCTTCAATTATCTGCCCACAGATTATGATTTGAATTTGTGTATGTAAGCTTATGAAAAGAACTTTAAAGAAAATAAATCCCATAAATTTCTTTAAGAATTTTCAGTGGTATTCATGGCCAATTTACTTCCTTCTAAGTTTCTCAGAATTTATAATAAGTCACATAAAATATCAGTTATCCTCTCAAAAACATAGATTTGTCCTTCACATCTCTATCAACACACTGCTTCACAGATTGCAGACTCTTAATGAGAAAAAGGCCAAATTCACCATTTGGGTGCCCAAATCATTGATTGTTCATGGTCAACATACATGCTCCTCCACGTTTTCCACATGTCCAAGTCGTACCTGATCTTTGGAGTCTTTGAAAAATCTATTTTGTAGAAAGCTTTCTAACATTTCCTTGATAATAACTTCTTGAAATTTTTATAACATAATGTCTATACCACAACATAAGCTTTTAATGGTTGTCTCCATCCCTTTAGGGAGCTTGTTTTTGTTATTTGCTTCTATTTTGTTTTGTTGTTTAGTTATTTCTATTTCTCTCACAAGGTAAGGCCTTCCTGTTTCTCCTCAGAGGATGGGTTCTTAGGCATGTCACCTGAAATGCCAGTATTAGCAAGGCTGTCTTTGACTTCCTTTCCATAATTTCTCTGTTAAGGTGTCTGCCTCCCCCATCAGTTAGACCCCATTAATTAATGGCTGGCTATTATTTTCAGCAATGCCCTGTACACATGTTATCAAAAGTCTGTTTCAGTTAAACTCAGAAAGGGGTAGTTTTGAGGCCAGTCTGACGTTTGTTCTGATCCTAGCAAGCCTCTTCTTCACTTTCTCATTTCCTCAGTCTCCACTGAACTATCTGACCTAACGTTTAACTTGTTGTTCATAATTAAGAGAATTTATTGTTTTTCTAGAGCACCATTAACCTTCTTCATAGTACTTCCACATACTCTGCTGTAAATAAAATCAGTTCCTTGGGGAAAGCTCTTATGGATAATTTCACCCTCTGAGCAAAATCTCTGAGCTCCTGCTCTGGACACTGAATGGGGCAGTAGCCTCTGATCTTTTTGTCTTTTTCTTCGAGCGGAAGCTTTGCCCTCTGAGTAAGTGGGAATGAAGGCAATCTGGGCCTCAGGATTCTCAGGCTGTACACCTCCATCCTGTGGGTGGGGGATGGTGGAGAAGGGAGTCCCTGACCTCCTGACCACACTCACCAGGAACTTAGGTTCTTCAGTGTAGAGGGAATAAGAAAAGTGGCCTGTCCCTCTCGGGGAAGTATGGTAACTCCTGATTAGGAGCTGAGGGGAGAGAGAGCCCAATTTTTCAGTTTCACTCTCCCAGAGTTGAGCCCCCATCAAGTTGAGCTGAGGGCTGGAAGAAGAGGGAATGACTTTTGACTCAAGACACACTTCTCGTGTTCTTACTGAGGTTTAGTAGATTTTCTTCAATAAATCTTTCTTGATTGGGCCTGTGCACATAGGGCAATTTCCAGAAAAGATAGATTTTTTGGTTTTGTTCTTACAATTTTCATCAGCTTTCCATGGCGCGCCTCACGTCACCAACCTGGAAGTGGCACCTAATGCAGTATTTTCATTTCTACATTAAAGATGTATAAACCATGTGTTTTATAATTCCCTAAGTCCACTTACCTAGTGAGTAGCCGAACTGAGATATCAATCTAGCCATTCTACACGGTATCACCACACAGCGTTGATTACCGTGGCAAGAACGTTGTGTGTGCCTGCATGCCTGTTACCGTAACAAATAAACAATAGCATTGCTCCATTTACTGAGCATTCATTTACTCCGCAAGTCATGAGTTTGCATCCTCTATGTTCCAGCCCCCGTGCTGGAAATCATAACTACTAAGTGGAACAATATCTCCATGTAGCTTTCAATGCAGTGAGATTAATTGTTGAAGTAACATTTCTCTTTTGCTGAGCAAGACTTTGCTGTGAGCATATCCAGTGACTACGCAAGACTCCTACTTAAATGTCTAGTGGCTAGCTCAACTTTAATCATGTCCCAAACCCAGTGACTGAACATTGCTTTCCCCAATCGGTTTCTACACCAGTTTCTTCATATTAGCAAATGAAATCACGGACCTCCCAGTTTCTCAAGCCAGGGAAAATGGGTCATTTTGATTCATCCCTTTCCCATGCCCCTCACATCTCTTTCTTAACAAGCTACAGAGTGATCCTAACTGCAAAATGCATACGTGGTCCCCTCAATCTTCTCCTCCTTCAGCATTTCCCCTGTCAAATATCCCTCAATATTATTACCCTGCAATGGCCTCCTCACTGGCTCATTTCTTTCACTTTTTTGAACATATAATCCATTTTTCTACACAGCAGCAACAGTGGGGCCCTTGGAAAAAAATTAAATTGAGTGTTATAACTCTCTTCCAATGTTATTTTATTGCTTAGACAGAAAATTCAAATTCCCTTTCTTGACATATCAAACCCTTTATTATTTAGCTTTACCTACCTTTTCAGTTTTGCTTTTTTACCAAGTTCTGCTTAGTTTGTATGCTGATCTTCTTTTTATTCCTCAAGTACTTCAAATTTATAACTCTTATAGGGCTGTATCACATAGTAATTTCATTTCCTGGAAAACTCTTGACTAGGTATCTATTTGACGGACTCTTCCTCAATCTCCAGTTCTCATTCTGATTCTCACTGGGATCATTGACTGTAATGTAGCCCCTAATACTGTTTATACCTTTAAAAATTTACTTCTTCCTATATTCTCTTTCAATATACTTAAATCTATCTGAAATAATTTTATTTACCTGTTTAATTTTATATGGTTGCCTCATCTTCCTGAAAGATAATAAGGCATTTAATAATACAAATTTTAAAATAAGTAAATGAATGATTGAATAAATGTGTGAATGAAATATTGTTCTACAAACTGAATGTTGAGAAATGTCTTTATTTCTTAATTTAAATTTTTTTTAACATTTATTTATTTTTAAGAGACAGAGCATGAGCAGGGGAGGGGCAGAGAGAGAGAGAATCCGATGCAGGTTCTCTGAGCTGTCTGCACAGAGCCTGACGTGGGGCTTGAACTCACAAACTGCGAGATCATGACCTGAGTGGAAGTTGGATGCTCAACTGACTAGGACACCCAGGAGCTCCAAGGAATATCTTTAAAAAGGTGAATTGATTAGAATAACACTACCATGTATAATTGTTTGAACATAATAGAAGTTTATTTTTTGTTCACATTAATTACTCCTGACCAATTCTAATCCAAGTGATCTACAGAGATCTTCAGAGATCTGGAATCCTTCCATCTTGAGAACACATGACTTCCAACATTATCAAGCTTGTCCATATCAAGTCAGTGGAAGAGGAAGGGACACATAGAGAAATTGTACCTTTACTTTTACCTTGACCAAAAGTTGACAGATTTCTTTTTTTTAAGTGTTTTTTTTTTTAATTTATTTTTGCAAGAGAGAGAGACAGCATGAGCAGGGGACGGTCAGAGAAAGAGGGAGACCCAGAATCTGAAGACGGTCTCCAGGCTCTGAGCTAGCTGTCAGCAGAGCCTGATGCAGGGCTCAAACCCCACGAACCATGAGACCATGAGCCGAAGTCAGACGCTTAACCGACTGAGCCACCCAGGTTCCCCAACAGTTGACAAATTTCAATGCAAGAACTACTTACAGGTTAACATTTAGACATGAAAGAAGATGAAGCTGCTTCCAGCCACAACCTTGTACTATGGGATGTTCATGATTAACTTAAATTCTGGAATCTCTCTGCCATTATTTTTTAAAATGAAGAATATATACTTTTAGTTATATCTTTTTATATTTTCTCTATCAAGCTCACAAATGAAGTTGATATGTAGAATCCCAAACTTACTATATCATTTTTTTGAGGAGCATACCCAGAGACATCTATAGATAACATGGCAAGCCTAATACTTTCATAGGTAAGACTTGAAAAGCATGATTTAGGGGTGCCTGGGTGGCTCAGTCAGTTAAACCTCTGGCTTCAGCTTGGGTCAGATCTCACGTTCGTGGGTTCAAGCCCTGCGTCAGGCTCTGTGCTGACAGTTAGCTCAGAGCCTGGAGCCTGCTTCCCGTTCTGTGTCTCCTTCTCTCTCTGCTCCACCTCCTCTCATGATCTGTCTCTCTCTGTATTAAGAATAAATAAAACATTAAAAAATTATAAAAGAAAAGAAAAGCATGATTTATTGTGTTAACTTCATTATTTCTCCATGATAGTTTTCTTCATTTTATTTCTCCCTTGTCCTGGTTTCTTTAAATGATGAAATAAAGTTCCATGCAGAACACATTCAAGGGAAATAAAATTATATTAAAGTATATATAATAAAACATGCAACTGCATGTTTAAAGATAAATACATTTGAAAGGAAATTTTATAAAATAAAAATTATATTTTGAAGAATAAGGGACTGAAGAGAAGAGTTTTGGTTCTTGAGAATTTCTAATCTCTCTTTTGTAGATTCTGTGTTGTTCTCACTGGTGAGTCCCATGATCCCCAGCTACCAAGACACTCTGGCATGACATAACTATATCACAGTAGACGGAAAGAGCAATGTTTTACTTCCCTCTAACACCACCCAAAAAAGTCTTACATGTTTATAAGTTTTTGGTGGGCATGTTGGATCAATAAACAGATAGCTTAACTCTGGTTTTTCTTAACATTATCCTCACTAAAGGGAAATAATAATAGCATATATCTCGTAGAGTTATTTTAATGATAAATTCATAGCCTATGTAAAGCAATAAACAGATTGCTTAGTACTTTGTAGAGCCCACTATTTCAAATGACACACAATGTGTGCTGGGCCTGCTTTATGGTAATATCATTCCACTTCTGTGGGTGGTGCTCTACCTCTTTTACTGAGTAACCTATCTTCTGTTTCATAACCCTCTATAGGAAAGGCAACTGTAGCAACTTAGTTTGATATTAATTAAGTAGCTCTTGCCCCCTAACTTATATGAAGAATACTAATAATGGTGATGAAGAATTTAATTTGTTTTCAGGTAGAAAAATTGCAAAAATGGCATTACCCCAGAATGAATGGGAGCTGCTAGGACTTTGAGTCCCTTACAATTATGAACAGGTGAAAGGGCAATTTATTTCTCCCCCAAATCTATACTCCATCTTTCTTCATAAAACTCTACAGTCTAAGTAGAGCTAACCAAAATGCAAATTTTGAGGGCACCAACTAAAACTGCCCTCACTTCTAACACCAAGTGCAACTTCGAGGGTTTCCCAAAACTACTCTCAGTTTAAATGATTTTCTGGAAGGACTTCTAGAACTCATTCAAAGCCAATATAGTCATGGGGACGGTATGGTTTGTTACAGTGAAAGTATACAAATAAGAATAAGTCACAGGCAGAAACACATAAGGCTGAACTTTGAAGTGTTCTAAATCTGAAGCTTCTGTTGTCCCCAGAAAGCACTACCCTTTCAAATGGATGTGTGACAATGTACACAGAGTATTGCTAACCAGGGAAGTTTACCTGAGTCTCGATGTCTACAGCCTTTATTGGAGATTGATCAGGTAGGCATTAACTGATTGTCCACATGGCTGAACTCATTCTCCAGGCCCACTGATTAGTGCCTGATCCAGAGTCCCCACTAAAGATCACACAGATCTTTCTGTGACTATTGGGTGTGGTCATTCTCCAACCTAAATAAAATTACTTTCCTCTTGTATAACATTGGTGGCCTCCTAGAATCCAAGGGCAAAGGATCAATGTATGTTTGGACAAGGCCAAATTCTTTATTATACTGTGTCACCAGCAAAAGACTGCTGATAGTCTGTGTAAATGTCAACTTTTGCCCCAAAGTATCTGATTCTGTGTTTTACATCAAAACTTCCAAAGAGAAACCTGAGTGGTTTGTCTCTATCATGTAGGTCATGTATAGATTTTGTCTACACCACTCTTCCAGAGACTTCTAGTTTACAATAAACACCAACCACTATGATTTTATTAAAATAATCATTGCATATAGACATAATATGTATTTATTTATTTGCCTAAAGTTAATTATTTTGTATACTTAATAGCAAGACAACATTGATATGTAAAGCAGGAAAAAGAGGAAATAGTCATTTAGAGTTTGGCCATTGATCTTACTCTATTATCCATATTTTAACTTTTTGGTCCAAATCATGGTTTGTCCATATTTAATTCAGTGAATGGAAAACTACGGCTTTCATGAGTAGTTCACTTTTATGTCTAACTTCTCTTTGAACCATTAAAAGACTTTTCTTATGCTTGATCCAAATTACTCTTGCTCAAATTTAAATGAACTTTCTTTGTTCTGTTTTTAGCAGTCAGATCAAGCACTACATTGGAGAATGAAGATAACACAAAGCATTACTACTAACCATTTCTCAAATACGTCAATGTCACTACAAATTCTCGTTCTTTCTTCCCAGATTTTAGCCATTCCTCCCACATGGGGTCATAGAAAATCTAATAAGAGATACAGAGTGCAGGAAACTCTCAAAACCATTTAAAAATACGCGCTTTAATAAAACTATATGCAAACGGATTGCCTGGACTGTATTTGTTTTTAAGTTGCTCATTGCATGCAATAGAAAAAATGGACTCCATACCCCACAACAGGACATGGAAACAACTATAGGATCATATCTTTTGCATTCTCAGTTTCTAAAGTTTAGAAATGTTATGATTATGTTGCTAAGCAATGTGCAAATCAATGGCTCCTTGGGATCTTGTATTCTTTGGAAGAAGCTATATTTAACATTTTGTTTATAATATATTTTCCTAAATGTAAAATATCTACAGCATTGTTAAAACACCTGGCTTTAGGTCATCTAGTTGTACTCATTGTAAACATATCTTGAGAAGGTTTATTTTCTAACTACATTATGTGAAATATCATGGGACTGTATTTGTGTGTATGTATACATATTTATATATATGTATATATATATCATACTATTTTTTACATTTACATTTATACTAGATGTGGAATTTCTGAGTTATCTAATGTGAACTTCCAAGTGATTTACAGGAAGAGCTGCTTTTACAGGAAGACCTAACCATTGCAGTGAGCCATAGAATCTTTCCACCAAGTCTTTGCTGAAACCTTCTTCTACAAAGTCAAGGCAACTTATTAATCATAGTAGTCTAATCTAGGTGGAAAAACCTGACAACATTTCCTAAAGATTCAGAAGGGTTCAAGGATAACTCTGGTTAAGTCCCAGAAGTTCTAAGGCACCAGAACTGAACCTTGTAGGAATTCATAAATGAAGAGCATTAATATATTTTACCTGCTTATTCTTTCACGCAATCCTGAATTTAGTGAAATGCTTTCTTAAAGCTGACTACATGTTAGACAGAAATAATATAAAGGAAAATTCTATGTAACATATTTCTTCAAGATACCTATGTTAGGTTTGTGAAAGCTAATAAGGGCAAAAGACATTGTGATTACTTTGGCAAAAGAAAAGATGATTAAACTATCAGAGTATGACAAATCCTAAAATTTAGAAAGTGGCAAATGAGAAAAGAACACAAAGGGGAAAAGAAACTACTCAGCATAGACACCAAGGCGTAAAACAGTGTTGTGCATTTGGGTAAATAACAGGACTACGTTGTGGCTGGAGAAATATTTGAGACAGCAATACAAGTGGAGGAAAGGTCATGTATATACCCTGCCATTCAAAGTGGCAGGGAGAGAAAATGATCAGCTTTGAGCTGGTTATTGAAAATTTAAGTATTGAATTTAGCATGATTACATTAATAGTAGTGAAAGTGATACATTGGAATTGTAGGCAGAAAGGGTTAAAAGTAACCCTGTAAGCAGGGAAGCTAAATTGGAGAGCAATTTGGAAATGTTGAGGGTTATTAAGTGGCTCTATTAAGAAATAAGAAAAAATGGACTAAGTTCTTTCTGTAGAGGAGAGATTTTAGAGAGGGTGTATTAAGGCTGTGTACATAAGAGAATATAATATTCAGAAATTATTGCTAAGTTATAGCAATCATTAATCCTGTTCACTGAGCACATCTGGGTTTTGACGTTGTGATCACGTGGAAGATAGCCCTCCTTCCCCAGGGCCCGTGGACAGCAGTGCACACTTTGCAGGCTGCTCCTCCAGCCTGTGTTCCTGAGAAACTAAGGCGACTGGAGGTCCTTGCAGACCTGCATGGGATCTGCAGCGTGAGTGAGAACCAAACCTCTGCTGCTCCAAGTCACTGAGGTCTTCAAGTTGTTTACTACCACAGCATAATATAGCCTGCACTGGCCAACTCAACAGCAATTCGTGCAAAAAGCCACCAAGGAGCCAATAGTCCAAAATGGAGAGCTGAGAGACAGACATGCACACAGACACACTATGAATAAGGTGCCCCACAAATCAACTAGACAACTAAAGATTGGAGTAGAAAAACCGGCTCCCTGTATGGATGAATATAAAACTGGATCCCTACCTAAGACCACACAAAAATGGAAAATCTACATGGACTAAAGAAGAAATGTTCACTAGAAGAAATGTTAGGAAATCACTATGACCAAACCAAAAAATAACATCTTACATAAACCTTTCAAAACACAATCCAATAAGAAAGAAGTATGGAAATAAATCTGAACATCAACAAGAAAAAACAAAAACTCTGCAATCTAAAAACAAAAATAAGCAAAGGCATGTCAAATCCTTTCCAGCAGAGAAAACTGAAAAATATGATGAATAGAAGATACAATGCTCAAAATCATAGTTATTAGGGAAATGCAAATTAAAGCAATAAGGACATACCACTTTTCTATTAGAAAGCTGTCTAATACAAAGTGCTAGGCATGTATGAGCCCTCATGCTCCACTGTGGAAAGTTATACTGGTGAGACTTTGCTGGAAAGCAGTCTTGAATTACTTAATTAAATATAAAATATGTACAATCTGCTCCTGATCACACATCCCAGCAAGATTTTCACAAAGACAGTTTAGAAGACATGTAAAGAGATGCTCAGTGAAGGATTGTGGAGATTGGGGGAGCAGATGGGTAAACCACGGTGGTGATGCACCATGAAATATCAGGTTGCAGTTAGAAGCAACACATTAGAGGTAAATCTAGAAATATAAATTATCTTAGAAATGTATTGATTACTTTTTTGAAAAGTAAATTATGTCATAAAATCCACTTTGTGTATATTCACTGTCTGCAGACAAAATGATCATTTGAAAAGGAACACTTAAAATAATAAACACAGTAAGCACATTAATTTTGTTGCCTATTGAGTGGAGGGTGTAGATTGGGGATCAGGTAAAAGGGAAAAGAACAAGCACATAGAAAAAATGAACAATGAATAGAAAAGATATGGTTCTACATTTCAAATGCTGTTTTGCAAATTGAGAACTAAGAATGCTATAAAATTGGGTAAGAAATGTCCTTCATTTGAGTTCACATTTGGAGACTAGTTTTAATCATGATACAAATTGTCTAAGGGAGAGAAATAAGAGTATGTTATGATAATATATGACTATGTTGCAATTGTTATAGGCAAACCAGTTTGATTCAAGTGTTATCAGAATAATTTGTATGCATGGATTCCAGGTGGATTCAGTATGTCTTGTCACGAGACATCTCAAACTTACCTATGCCTTGTAAAATTGGGCGGTTGTTCTTTTTTTCGTATTTAAAGCTAATATTTTGCTGTGTCCACTCTCAGATTTTATTTAATTCCTTTTACCCCACTATTATCTGCCTGTACAACTCATTTCTCAAGCTTTGGGTCACACATTCTCATAGAAGATAGAATGATGGATATTTGGGGTCACCTTGATGGCTCAGTTGGTTGAGCATCTGACTCTTGATTTCAGCTGATGTCATGATCCCAGGGTCATGGGATTGAGCCCTGCATTAGTCTCCACGCTGAGCATGGAGTCTACTTGGGATCCTCCTCCCTCTCCTCTGCTTGTGCACCCTTTCTTGCTCTAAAAAAAACAAAAAACAAAAACGAAAACAAAACACGTTAAGAATGACAAATATTTTCAATAAAAATGTGAAAAACAGTGTGAGCTATGACTTTGCAACCTTGTAAAGTACACAGATAAGTATTGATACCTATATTATTTACTAATAATTCCATGAAACGAAGACAGGAAGATGTAACTTAAATGAACCTCCAGAATACAGCTATGCAGTTTGCTTGGATAAATGGGATTTGTGTGCGGGTGCTTAGGTGGCTAGGTGGGTTAAGCATCTCACTTTGGCTCAAGTAATGATCTCATGGTTCATTAGTTTGGGCCCCACATTGGGCTCTGCACTGACTGTGTGGAACCTGCTTAGGATTCTCTCCCTGTCTCTCTGCCCCTTCTCCTCTCTTTTTCTCTTCCTCAAAATAGATAAATTTTATTTTAAACAAAGGGATTTGTGGGGCACCTGGATTGCTCAGTTGGTTGAGCATCTGATTCTTGATTTCAGCTCAGGTCACGATCTCATGGTCTGTGAGTTCGAGCACCACATGGAGCTCTGTGCTGATAGTGCAGAACCTATTTGGGATCCTTTCACTTCTCTCTCTGTTCCTCACCTGCTTATGCTCTCTCTCAAAATAAATAAATAAACTTAAAAATATATTTTAAAAAATACATTTGTGTGTATTTACATGTGTGTGTTTATTAATAAGCCATTACTCCAGGGAATAGTATGTTACATAAAGACTGACATGTACCAACTATATTCAGAAAAATGTGAGTTGAACAGACAGAAACCAAAGAGGGTCTAGTGGGATTGATTCATGTTTCATGTGATCAGCATCTGTGAGACCAGTGGACTTGAGGACAAATGGCCAGTTCTGAAAAGAAATTATGACCTTTTCTTGTGCAGGAGATCTAGAAAATATGAATGTAGGCTGCAGTGATTCAGAATTGCCATTTGGGTAAATGTTCATGGAGTGATTGTATTTCACAGGACATTGCTAGTCACTTTTGTATAGTACAAGAAAAAGTAAAGAATACATTCAAGAGGAACCAAAGTGTAACATATAACATAGTAAATTTTATATAAAAGTAATAATACAGCATTTACCATGAGGAAGAAGAGAATAGAGGTATTAGTAATACACAATGAAACTTTTAAACTTGAGAAACAGAAGAGTACTTAGTGGTGTCACAATAATTTAGAATATTTGTAATTGTTCTCAACACATAATAGATTCTATTCTTAAAATACCACAGGTAATGTAGAAATTTAACTTGAAATACAAACTCTGCAATTATTACTCCATGTCTTGAATTGCTTGTTGCAATTTTCAATAGCACATTAATAGTCTGTTTTTCTCAAACTTACCACTTTTTTCCTATTAGCAGTTTTAGTGACAAACTCTCATGTTCATTTGTGTCTTCCAATAAAAGCACTTTCTTGCTTGTGTCTTGTTCCACACTAATTTAAACATACAGACTTTGGGGCGCCTGGGTGGCTTGTCGGCTAAGCCTCCGACTTCGGCTCAGGTCAGATCTCATGTTCGTGGGTTCGAGCCCCGCGTCAGGCTCTGTGCTGACAGCCAGCTCAGAGCCTGGAGCCTGCTTCCAGTTCTGTGTCTCCTTCTCTCTCTGCTGCTCCCCCTCTCATGCTCTGTCTCTCTCTGTATCAAAAATAAATAAAAACATTAAAAAAATTTAAAAAAAAACATACAGACTTTAATGGGTACTAACAAAGGCATTTGTTGTGATGAGCTGGTGTTATATGTAAGTGATAAATCACTAAATTCTACTCCTGAAACCAATACTACACTATATGCTAAGTAACTATAATTTAAATAAAAACTTGGGGAAAAAACAAGAAAATAATAAATAATAATTGGAAGCTTTATTATTCAACAAAAAAAATATGGGTGTCTTGGTGGCTCAGTCAGTCAAGTATCCAGCACTTGATTTTGACCCCGGTCAGGGTTCATGAGATCAAGCTCCACATAGGGCTCTGGGCTGACAGCGCAGAATATATTTGGGATTCTCTCTCCACCTCTCTCTCTGACCGTTAACCTACACACACAAGCACACACTCACTCTTTCTCAAAATAAATAAATAAGCATTTAAAAATAAGATAAAAATTAAAATAAATGAACACAGATTTTAACTTCGTATCATAATTCTGGAATGAAGATCATACATACCTGCTATGTCCCTATATGATACCAGTTTATTTTTTATCTTCATTCTAATCAATACTTTTCTCATCCTATATCTAACTAATAGTCTCTAGCTATTTGTACATTACCATCAAACATCTTTTTCCATGCTTATCTCTTCCTAAAAGAAACAGATCTGTAATAACCAATAATAGTAAATAATAATATAATAGAGACTTGAGCATAAGAGTATTTTCAAGTGGGTTAAAAAAACACTTTGCTTAGAATATTGTGAATATACTCTCCTATCAGCAGTTTTCCATGATTTCTCATGTGGAAGATTAATTAATAATTTTTAATTAATAATTATTAAAAATTAGAGGACTTCTATAATGTTTTACATGCATGAAATATATTTACTTACAAATGTTTATATTTTTTATTTATATAAAGTATATATATTTATATTATGTAAAATATATATTTCTACTATGTAAGATATATTCTTTTTCATTATATATATTTATATTTTTTCTTCAATACCAGAAGTGGAGATATGAAGACTTTGCTCATCACTGTTATTTTTTATTACAACTCTAACTACAGTGGAAAACTTTGAAAAGAGAAATAACTTTTTCATTAATATAATCCATTTTTGCATGTGTATTTCTTAAAAAAATTTTTTTTAATGTTTGTTTATTTTTGAAAGAGAGAGAGAGACAGCATGAGCGGGAGAGGGGCAGTGAGAGAGAGAGAGGGAGACACAGAATCTGAAGCAGGCTCCAGCCTCTGAGCTAGTTGACAGCACAGAGCCCTATGTGGGGCTCAAACCCACGAACCTTGAGATCATGACCTGAGCCGAAGCCAGACGCTTAACCAATGAGCCACCCAGATGCCCCTGCATGTGTATTTCTTAAAGACAGTTTCTAAACATAACTGTAAACATGACCATCGAATGCCATGGAAAACCATTATCTCAACATCAAGATAAAACCAAGGCAAGAAGTAGAGCAGAGCCAAGGGAACATCATTATGCAGCAAGGGACTCCTACTTACAGAGAAACATTTTCCTTCTTTCAAATGAAAGCAGATGCTTCTGCTATAGAATTAAACAGATTTTTGAGTCCTTGATCTCACCTAATTTTTAGTACTAACATTCATATTTACTTTAAATGTCTTGTAAAATATCTAGCATTTCTGAGTCTTGTTCCTTCCCGGAGCACAAATTAAAAATGAGTAAAATAGAATAAATTAATTCCTCAGAAACAACACACATAAATCCAGTCAAAAGCTGCACTGAACAATTCATATATTAAAGAAATTACATAGTGCAATGACTGAATACTAACTTCCTTCTCACTAACAAAAAAACCATGAGAAGAAAAATCTCAGATTTGAAGTCTTAGAAGACAGATAGTGGAATTTTTCCTTAAAGGGAGTTGCCTAGAATTTAATATAAGTTCCCAGAAAATATTTTCATCAAGAAATTAATTTTTGGAAAGTTTCAGTCTTCCTTCAACCCTGTTTTTAGAATATGTTTGTGACCTAATTCCAAAGAAAGTGACAAAATGCAAGTAAAGAAGAAAAATTACCATAAAGCATGTTCTGTATCTAAGTGTCATTTATTTATACAGATGCCAAGTTAACCAGGTTGCTGCATTTTGATAATATGGGAGGAAATGCACGATTATATTTCAACATAAAGGGATGGTCCTCTTTTACTGCTTTACACCTTAAAATGTGGCCTTTGGTTTTGTGTACTTATGTAAAGTTTTCTTTTATTTAAAATCTGTCATTTAGAGCTTAGTGGCTAAGAGAGTTTCTACAGTCAGACTTCTGGATTTAGAAACCCGCTCAGCAACTTGCTAGATTCATCTTGAGAAAGTCCCTTCTGTGTCTCACTTTCTTTATCTGTAAAAAGGGGTTAGACAGTAGCACCAACCTTATAGGAGTCTTTTAAGGATTAAATGAATGCATCTGGTTAGAATTTGATAAATGTACCATTATTAAAGTTCTTTCATCAAGATTAGGAGAGAGACATGAAGAGATCTAGTTATAATAGCAAGAATAGTAAAAACAAGTAACATGAAAAATATATTAGCAAGTGTATTATGGTGTATTTGATCCTTCCTGAAGTGGTCTCAAGAAAAAGCAAATGGATCAGGAGAGTGAATATGTTTCCAAAAGATAGGTATGAGACCAGAGGCTTAGAGAAGGAACTAGAAAAGATGAAGTCATGAAAGCGCATAATACACTGAGAAAATATCATATAGTTTTGTGTGCTTGGAAAGTATATTTAAAACTAAACATCTTTAATTGATTAATTGTTCATTTTCCTTGAAATGGTGGTACAGAAACAAATGGGGAAATGATTGGAAATCATTATGCCTCACTCCCTTTGCTCAATTTTTCTATTTTTCTTTATTAAGATCCTACCATTATTAAGAAATTAACAACCTGTTTTAGTCATGCAGGCAATCAAAATTCTGGTCAAATCACAGACCCTTTTTGCTGGGTAAGAGTTCCTAAAACACCAGTTTCGGGTGGATGTGCTGACTGAAACTGAACTTCAGCATTTATTAGCAAGTCTGACTGAAGTCTCCCTTGGCAGAACTGGGCCTCATCAAGCTGGCTAATGACTTCGATACTCTTTGCAGAATTGTGGGCTGACTGTGACCTGCTTCCTGCGCTTTAAGAGCTGTGTCAGTGGGCATGCATTTGTCAGAGTGCAGACAGAGAACCCAAAGCAAAAACCTTCTGAATTAAGGAAACACATGTGGAGAGCTTCCTCATGAAAAGGCCCGCCGTGTGGTCTAAGTCCCTCTGGGTTGCATGGGTCAGTCTTATGGTCTCAGGTATCTGCATGATTTATTTGACTTTAGGGATATGGTGCACTCCCTACCGACGTAACTATCCTACCTATTCTCTTGCCTCTAGACAGAGGTAGACTCTTAAATATTCTTGGTGGTACGTTGGATTTGGGATCAACACCTTCCACAAAACCCGGCAGAGGCCTATGAGGCTCTCTGTAATACACACTTTGGCTCCTCCTTCTGTTTCCCTTGTGTACCCACAATCCCCAGAAGGGTTCTCTATCATCAGCCACAGTTCTGTACTAAAGCTTAGAGGCAGCCCGGACACATCACTATTTACATATGAAGTCTGCTTTTGATTCCCTCTATGCTCGATCACACCCAATTACTCCCTAGCATTATTCACCATTTCCAACTCTCCTTATTGTTTACAATTCAGCTTAAGGGTTTCCTTCCAGATTCTTTCTGAACAAGGCCTGTGTTTTGGAATACTTGCTGTTTCCTAAATGTTTCTTTTACTTCCCCTATGCTTTTCCTCTATCATAGAGGTATCACTGTATAATTGTTGATTATATTATTAAACATATGTTTATTATCAATTATTTATAGATTTTCTTCACCAGTCTTTGAGCTCTGGGAAGTGAAGGATCTTCTTTTATTTATCTTTGTCACTCCAAACTCCAGAAAAAAAAATGTCTGGCATGAAATATTGGCTCAATAAATGTTTTCTGATTAATGGATGAATTACCAGTTTTTTTCCAAAATAATTTGTATACTACATAAAATGCTAATATTAATGATTTATTTCTTCATAAATAAGAATTATCCTATCACTAGGAACTTTCAAAAATGATGACTACTTTTTTAAGCAGCACAAATCTTTAATATAGCTATAAATCTCTTTATTGGAACTTTCTTTTAAGATAGGAGTAGCTAGGGGCACCTGGGTGGCTTAGTCGGTTGAGCAGCTGACTTCGGCTCAGGTCATGAACTTGTGCTTCATGAGTTCGAGCCCTGCATCAGGCTGTCTGCTATTAGCACAGAGCCTGCTTCTGGACCCTGTAGCCCCCACTTTCTTTCTCTCAAAAATAAATAAACATTAAAAAAATTGGAGTAACTAAGGGTGAAAGATGGAGAATAAATGCAAGAATCTAGATAGAACTCTGAGGGCAAACTTTTCTACTTCCCAATTTCTCCAAAAATAATAGTGCCCTAGATCTAAAGCAAAGGAATGTCCAGAGTTATCATGCCAGCCAACAGAGGTTGCTACTTGTAACGGAGAACCGACTGAAGCTTCTAGCTACTTAGTGTCTGAGATAGATGGTATGGATTTTAAAACAAATGTTCAAATCCACTTAAGCCTTTTACACAGTGAAGGTTAAGTGACCATTAAAATGGGAAGGTTCCATATGTTATTTTAGTACACAGACAAAAAAATGCATCCACCACAAAACATAATCCATTAGGTTAATGATCTATGCTGAGGTGGCAAAAATATATTAGGGAAGTGATTCATTGATCCCGTCAGCCTCTCCCTGCATCAACTTGCATTTACAGAGAGACGCAATGTTCATTTTTCTTAGGATCATTCTGTGGTAAACGATGACTTAATTTTTCTGTCAAAATAGCATTCTCAAAGGCAAGGCCAGAAAAATTACACCAAAGAGCATCATTATGCGGGAGATACTAATCCAAGCACAGCTCAGTTCTTTCTCAGATGTTTTTTGCGTGTTTGTTTTGCTTTGCTTTGCAATGACTGCTCCTTTAGGACCATATTTCTACATCCGGTATGCAACTCAAGGAACCAAAAGGGCACCTAAACTGTGCTCTTGAACAGTTGCCATGGATACCGTGCTAGGAAATATGTATATATTTTAAATCTCCTTTTAAAAACCTCCAAAAAGTCATACTTCATCTTGGAGAGTAATAGTTTGTAAAGGAAATGGGATGTAAGCCCGAGCACGCCTCTGGCTCTAGCAGGCATGGTGAAATTCAGGGTTCATGCCATATCGGACACTTCCGGCCTCCTGTAATCCGTCAGTCCTACTGCCCCGCGATGTGGGCTCTGGCAATGCTATTTTCCCTTTTATTCCTCAAGTACAGGTAGAGTGGACGTTTTCTGCATATTTTAACACCAGTATAACCTCACTTGTCCCTTCTACTTTTCCTTCAACCTTTTCATCAATTTGCAACCAATCACTATCATGGCTTCCTCTGTTTGAAAGACCTAGAGTGATTTCTGTTTTCTGACTAGAAACTGATGACTGAAGCAACTTTTCAGTCAGTTATGAAACCTAACTTTTTCCTCATATTTCAAAAGTCTGGTTGGAGCCTGGGATGATAGTTGCAGAGGAAGATATTTTTTCTATTTATTTTTTGTGTGTTACTCAGAATTTTTCATCTGAAACATCAAGAAAGCCCAACTCAAGTTGAATTTAAAAAAAATAAAAAACTCAGCGTATTAATGAAAAATTCCAGTCAGTACTCAGGCATTAAGTATGACTCTAGCAATCAAAACCATAACTCCAACATCCAATCTTCACTGTCTGGCACAGCTCTCTGCCAGCCCAGACTCACAGCTGCAGCAGGTCCCAAGCTCACAGCCTTCATCACCCCAAGAGAAATTCCAAAGACTGCCCACATATGGCATGCATTCACTCCACATGTCCAGTTTGGTGTCAGTCGCTGTTAGCACACAATGTGATGTACTGCTGATTTTAGGCGGTATGGTCCCACTCTTGAAAGTCAAAGAGAAGATAATTTCTTCCCCTAATTTTATGCTTGCAGGAGGCACACCCTTATAGCTCTTGTAGAAACTAACCCCCCCGCAAGTAGAATATTGACAGTGGAAGGAAGTTTATTTCAAAGAAAAGTGAAGCACATTAACTAAAGAAGAGGAGAAGTGAATTCTGGTCATCAAATAAAAGACAATGAAACCATGCATATCTCCTGACCAGAAAATAATAATAATAATTTTATCATTGAAGGCTCTGCAAATGTCACTTCTCGGAGACCTTCAGGATGTGAGAAGCAGGTCCAGTACAAATGTACCATGATTACTCTCTCTGAGAGTGATCACAGGTCTCTAAACTGAAAAAGTGTCCCGATGACACATACTACTTTTAAAATGTGTAATATATCTCTTGTAATGGACTAACAACAAAGGAACTGACATTTATCACTTTTTTAAAGTTTATTTATTTGGGCAGAGAGAGAGAGTATGTATACACACACACACACACACACACACACACACACACGTGAGAGAGAGAGAGCAGGGGAGGGACAGAGACAGAGAAAGGGAGAGAGAATCCCAAGCAGGCACCACGCCGTCAGTGAGGAGCCCAGTGCAGGGTTTGAACTCACAAACCATGAGACCATGATCTAAATTGAAATTAAGAGTTGGAGGCTTAACCAACTGAGCCACCCAGGCTCTTCTATCACATTTTATGGTGAACTGCTAATTGTTTTTAAATCTCTCTACTTGTCTTTCTAAAAGTAATTGATTTTGCTTGGGCATATAGCCTGACTTATAGCAAGTTGAGACCAGGTGGCCAATTTTGCACCAGTGAAAACTGAGGAGAAGTTCTGTATCACTTAAAAAAAGAAATCACTTTTTAAAAATATTTTATTTATTTTTGAGAGAGAGAGCATAAGCAGGGGAGGGTCAGAGAGAGAGGGAGACAGAAAATCTGAAGACAGGCTCCAGGCTCTCTGACCTGTCAGCACAGACCCTGACGTGGGGCTTGAACTCAGAAACTGCAAGATCATGACCTGAGCCGAAGCTGGACGCTCAACCAACTGAGCCACCCAGGAGCCCCAAAGATATCACGTTCTAAGGGTGGGAACACAGTCCTGGTTCTGAGAAATCATGAAACAAACAGATGAAGATGAGACTTTAGCTGAAGGAACCTGAATTCCTGAAAGACCCATGGAACAAAGCATCCTCACAAGCCTATTCCCCTCACCTCCATACGGTCACATGAGAAACGGTGTTCTACCTTCTTATAAGCAGCCCAGTCTTCACTATAGACCAGACTAGTTATAAGTGGCTATTAAAATTTAAATTAAAATTAAAGTAGAAATTCAGTGTGTCAGTCACACCAGCTACACAGTGCTGTGGCGGATGATGCTACAGGAACTTACTACATGCTGAGGACTGTGTGGAGAGTTTCACACGTGCTATTGCATTTAATCCTCACAGATAACTTAGAAGGTGGGGACTCTATTCTATCTTTTTGGTAACTGAGGCTTAGGGAAGTAAATTGCCTAAGGAATCATAAGCAGGAAGAGGCAGAGTCAGATGATAAACCCAGGGGCTGGAGACTCCAGTACACAAGCCCCTGACGGTGTTCCATATTGTCCCCTGTCCCCATATGTTCATCTCTCAACAGAACCAGCATCTATCATGTAGTTGAACTCTTATGTCCTGAAACTGCACCACCTTTGTCTCTGCAATGCAGTTTTCTCATTCCTCTCTTATCTCTAATCACTTCTTTTCTCAATCTTCTACTCATTCCTCTTTCCTTCAACCCATAAGATCAGAAAACTTCAATGTCCTAAGCCTCATTGTTCTCTCTTAATTTTTTCAATGCCCACAATATCAATTCCTTCCTTTCCTATGCTTGATTCTCACATCTTTCTTTAGAATTCCAGATCAGTGTTTTTTAACTGTCAATATACTCACTGCAATGGACTAAATGTGTGTATCCCTTCCAAATTCATATGTTGAAGCCTAATCACCAGTGTGAAAGCATTTAGACTTTGGGTTTTTGTGAAGTTATTAGGTCATGAGAGAACATTATGCATAAAGGAATGAAGAGACTAGAGCTCGCTCTCTCTCTCTCTCTCTCTCTCTCTCTCTCTCTCTCTCTCTCCCTCTCTCTCCCATTGAGCATAGAGCAAGAAGGCAGTCTTCTTTAAACCACACAGAGGGCCCTCAGCAAGAACTCCTGCTGGCACCCTGATCTTGGACTTCCAGCCTCAATAACTATAAGAAATAAATGGTTACTGTTTGCTTTTGTTGAGTCTATGGTATTTTAGTTGTAGCAGCCTGGACTAAGACACTCACCTTAATAATAATATATCTCAAAAAGAACAAGTACAAAATTCAGCTTATCTCATTCTAACACCAATATCTATGCCTAGCATTCCTGAATATTAAATATAACAATTCTCTAAATTCCCCAGTCTCAAACTTGAAATCATCCTGAAATCATTTCTCCCAAGCTCTTCCAGTTCAACTCCATTATCCAGTTAATTTCAATTCACAGACCCTTTAGAGTGTGCTCAAAACCTGTCAATTGCATTGAAAATAAACTTCCTTCTATTCAAAATCTTTTTAACATATACTCACTTCATATTTATACTTTATATGCTTAGAAAGTTGGAGTACATTTTTCCCAGCTTTGTCATTGATCATGGTGATCTTTTCACTTGGATTTTCCTGCCCTAGTTGCATTATTTAAGTCCTACATCAAATGCTACCTCCCATGAATACTATGCTCTTTGGCCTCTGACATCCAATAGTCATTTTTAAAATCTCAACTTTGGTGCATATAATTTTTATTACAGCTTTCAACAAATATTTGAATACTTTGCTCCACAAGGAAAAAGAGAAATACATTGTTTCATAAATCAAAGGTATTCAAAATTTAGCTGGCAAATATAGATCAAAATAGACAAATTACAAAAAAAAGCCTGTACAGTTTTACACTCTACCAGTTATAGTGGAAGTCTACTATCTCAAGCTTCTACTGAATTATTTAATTTATCCTAAAAAGTATCTTCAGTGTTATTAGTATTATCCTCAATTTGCACATGAAAAAACAGAAATGTTGAGAAGTTAACAAGTCATCTCAGCTATAAAGTGCTAGAGGTAGTGGGGAAACTAAGGTAATATAACTATAGAATCCAAATAATTAATGCGCTACACTAGATAAAATTCCATAGGACCCAAATCTTTTAATTTAATATGTTAGTCCTAGTTCCCCAGAAAAGAAAACCAATAGGGGATAGATATATAGATACAGATATTTATTAGGAGGAATCATGTCATGCACTTATGGAGCCTGAGAAGTCCCCCAGCGTGCTGTCTGCAAGCTGGAGACCCAGGAAAACCAAAAGTATAGTTCAGTCCCAGTCCAAAGGCCCAAGAACCAGGGGAGCAAAAGATGGCGGTATCAGTCCAAGAACAAGAGAATACTGCTGTCTCAGCCTCAACAGCCAGGAAGGGAAAAAAAGGAGAGTGAATTCTCCCTCCTACCATCTTTTATTCTTTTCAGGCCCTCAGTGGATTGGAAGATGCTCACCCACATGGGGAAAGACCATTGGCTTAACCAAGTCCATTGATTCAAATGCTAATCTCAAATGATATATGTGGGCGTCCCCAATCCAGTGAAGTTGACCCATAATATTAACCATCATAAATGGCTTAACAGACGCAGTAAAATTTAAGTTAGGTATAAATAATTTGTAGTAAAAAAGTTGGGGTACTATTCCAGGCAATTTCAGGAAATTCAAAGATTTGGATGCTTCTGATGCACAACCAATTGGGGCTAAAAGGAAGAGCAGTGAGCATAGGGAATGGCCAAGGATGTGCCTTTAAAGGTAGGCTAGAACCAGACTGGAGCCATGTTTTAAGGTTTACACGTTATGACCAAGAGGATCTGTTTTCTCATGGGATCAAGGAGGCACAAACAGGGATCTAAAACAAAAGGTCGGGTGTGCTCATAATTTTTGAAACAGTCTAATGATAAGGAAACCAGCTAAGAAATTGGTTGATAGTTCAACTGAGACACTATAAACAATGAGGCTGAGGTAAATAGATACAGAGAAAAGACACCACAAAAGAGAAATGTATTTTAATTAGTGACTGACTAGACAGAAAAGGTGAAAGAGAAGTCTAGAGTAATTCTAGGTGTTCTGGGTAGAGCTAAATATATTGTAATGTAACTAACAAGAAGCAAAAGTATTGTTTAAAAACAAGAAGAAGAAAACATAAGGCTTTTCATAAATAGACACTCAAATGTTTGAAAAATTGAGTGAGAAAAATATGCGAATTCTAAACCATGATCAAGCAGTTTTTCCTGAGTCTTTTTCAGTGTATATATTTATCTTTTTTTCTTCCCCCATGTTCAGCCTAACAAACTAGAGATTCTATCAATACATTGCAAGTGAATGCATGGGGTATGTGAGAAAGAAGAAGCTGGGAGTTTGGGTTGTAAAACCTACAGAATCCTCATTTTAAGAATTAAATTTGTAAGTGATTTTTAGCACCTAACACTGTGAAACAACCTGAAACACTGCTAAATGCCAATGGTCAAACCATGTTTCCATGCGGTGTGATTCACAGAATCTCATAATTATAGTGTCAGAAGAGATTGTATAGAGAATTTAGTTCAACCTTCGAAATAGTGTATGGCTATATTCTTCACAAGTGGTATCTAGAAAAAAATACACTATAAACCAGTAGGGTACCTAAATTCTCTATTTTAAACCCATAAATAAGAGAAAGGAGGTGAGAGAAGGGTAAACTAGCACAATTATAAGTGGTGACAATAGGAGGAAACGTGGAGAAAAAATAAGTTTCGGAAGCTGAAGGTATACTGTCAACTGGAGCAAGACAGACATGAGTGGACCATTATAAAGATTAAAGTCTATGGAGAGATAATAAATTAAAATTTTGATTTCATGGGGGTGCCTGGGTGGCTCTGTCTATTAAGCGTCTGACTCTTGATTTCAGCTCAGGTCATGATGCTGCGGTCATGAGATGGAGCCCTGTATTGGACTCCATTCTGGGCATGGAGCCTGCTTCAGATTCTCTCCCTCTCTCTCTCTCTCTCTCTCTCTCTCTCTCTCTGCCCCTTCTCTGCTTGCTTGCACACACACATGCATCCTCTCTGTCAAAAATAAGAATAATTTTGTGGGATACAGACAATGACAGAAAAGTTATAGAATGTAGTACATGTTGCAAGTGACTAAAATAGACTTCAGAGGAAAGACTGGAGAAAACTTCAGAGATGCAAAGATTGTCATGGCAAAATGCTCTAGTCATAATTAAAAGCTTAGTCAATGTGTTAAAGTACAGTAAAACCTTGGATTGAGAGAATCTTGTTCCTCAAGTGTTCTGCACGATGAGCGAATATTTTTAACAAATTTTAACTTGACAAACGAGCTATGTCTTGTAATATAAATAGTACATGATGCCAAATGTCACATGATCACAATGGTTTCCCCCCTCCCTCTCTCTGTCTCTGTCTCTCTATCTCTCTCTGTCTCACTATCTCTCTCTGTGGGATTGTCTCCCATGCTCAGATACTCAGTCTCAGGTCACTGTGTTTGGCAGGAGTCAATGATTTTTCAGGAAGTTGGAAGAGGCCCACAACTTGTAGAACTCTATTTTTTGTCATTTCAAAGCACCTGTGGACAGTCCTTTGCTTTTGCATACAAGGAATCCTTTGCTGCATTCCAGGTCAGGCCGCCTGCAGATTTGGACGCTTTCCTCTGCTGCCTATTGCCAGTTACAGTAAATACAGTATATGACAAGAGTTTAATACTGTACTATAGTCAAGCATATACAATGGCCCCCATGCAGAAAAAGATTCTATTGAGGCACCTGCATGGCTCAGTCAGTTAAGCATCTGACTCTTGGTCTCGGCTCAGGTTATGATCTCATGACTCCTGAGTTCAAGCCTCACTTGGGGCTTTGTGCTGGTAATATGGAGTCTGCTCGAGATTCTCATTCTCCCTCTCTCTCTGCCTCTACCTTGCTCATATTCTCTCTCTCTCTCGCTCTCTTGCTCTCTCGCTCTCTCTTTCTCAAAATCAATAAATAAACATTAAAAAAACAAAAAAGAAAAAGATCCCATGGAGCCAATAAATAGCAGTGATTCTGTTAGTGGTAGTGAAACTCATCCTCCACAATACTCCTCCCCTCTGTTGTCTCCCTAACCCCAGAGGAAGGTTTGCAAAGTAACTGCAGGTTAATTTGTTTGTTTTTCTTTATATTTTGTGTTTTCTTTACTATTTTGTATTATATTACAGTATTGTAATAATTTTTGAATATTACAATATTACAAAAATTAATTTTTGGCTTGCAGAACCAATCATCTGAGTTTCCATTATCTCTTATGGGGAAATTCGCTTTGATATACAAGTGCTTTGGATTACAAGTATGTGTCCAGAACAAATTATGCTCACAAACCAAGATTTTACCGTAATTCAGCACAACTAGAAAACATGGTATAAAGTGGATACTGGAAAAGGTGTGAAAAAGGAAGGTGTGAGCTAACTCAAAGAAAGGGTTGATGACCATGTTAAAGAATGTGACTTTATTTTCTGGCCAAATTATGGTTATGACCAAAATTTAAAGCAGATGAATAATGTAATGATATTTGTATTTGAAGAAATAACTCCAAGGTGGAGAATAAATTGGAGCAGGCAAATTTGGATATAGGGAGCCAACTTAGAGAGTGCTAAGTGGAAGGCACCTAAGTGGATGTCTGCATCTTCTACCCTGCTAAGAACAAAGGAGGGAGAGCAGGTTGGATGAAGGAGCTAAAAGGATTAGCTCTGCTTTCCTTTAGCTTTTCCTTTCCAAGTACTGAAAGTGAAATGTTTATGCATAACTAAACTGGAAATATTTATTAGGAAATTAAATATACACATCTGATATTATAAGAGTATATGTTGCATGACTGGCTTTAAGATATACATTTGCAGGGCGCCTGGGTGGCTCAGTTAAGTGTCTGGCTTTGGCTCGGGTCATGATCTCGAGGTTCGTGGGTTCGAGCTCCGCGTCAGGCTCTGTGCTGACATCTCAGAGCCTGGAGCCTGTTTCAGATTCTGTATCTCCCTCTCTCTCTGCCCCTCCCCTGCTCATGCTGTCTCTCTCTGTCTCTCAAAAATAAATAAAAAAAAAAAAAACAAGAAAAAAATTTTAAAAAAAGATACACATTTGAAAGTCATCAGGCTCTTATTGGAAAATGAAGGCTTGGAAATGTTTTACATTGCTCAGGTAGCACTTACTATATTCCATGCACTGGATTAAACACATTTAGTCAAGTCCTCAAAACAGCATATGATTTGGGGCACTTTGGTGGCTCAGTCAGTTAAGCCTCCCACATCAACCCAAGTCACGACTTTGCAGTTCATGGGTTCAAGCCCCACGTCGGACTCTGTGCTGACTTCAGAGCCTGGAGCCTGCTTCTCTGCGGCTCTCTCTCTGCTTCTCTGCGGCCCATGCTCTATCTCTCCTTCTCTCTCTGTCTCTCTCAAAAATACATAAACATTAAAAAAAACTTTTAAAAAGATATGATTTAGTTTTAACAATATGAAGTATGTGCTAGGGAGAACAAAGGCAGAAGAAATATTGAAAAAAATTAAGCTACCTTACAACTTGCAGCCCATCGACAAATCTTGAGATGGGCAGAGTGACCTTCTTCTAGGAGCTCGCCTGCTTCAGTGTTAATAATAATTCGCTAAAGGCAAAAGGCAACCTTAACTTGACATTAGCCCCACCTGTAATGCCCAGTAAGTCTTCATGAACATACGAAAACCCCTTTGAAAACTTCCTTTATCCCTTCCCTCCCCCAAAATATACTTAGCATCATCCTCCAAACATGTGGCCCACTGATACGCAGCTGAAAGGTCTCAGGACTAATGTCTTACTAAACAGTAGTAAATGACCTTATCTTACTAGCATCTAGCCCCTCAAGGTCCTGGGAGCCTTGCTTCCAAATTTCTCAGAGACTTATGCTATCCCAACCCCACTAACCAAAATGTGTAAATAATCAATCCCTCTTCACAATTTCAATGCAGCTCTTTCTGCCCACAGGTCCTGTCCCTGTGCTCTAATAAAACCACCCTTTTTGCACTGAAAACATCTCAAGGATTCTTTCTTGACTTTTCACTCCTGGACCTCACTTCATATCGTCAGAGTGTAACTTTATGTTCCCATGATATAGAAACTTAGAGGTTCACTGCTCTTCCCAAGAACATACACCTGGTAATTATTTGAGACAGGTGAACCAGGTCAAATTAATTCCACTTAAATATCCTTTATGCCACTGTATAGTGTATAGAATGAGAACTCTGAGTAATACTAACATTCAAAAGGAACAGAAAGTGCAGCTAATAAAGGAGACAAAGAAGAATAAGCTAGAGAGTAAGAAGAACATTAAGAAGTTTGGCTTCAGAATAGGCAGGAAATGAGAACTTCACAGAAAAAGAATGATCTAGTGATACCAACTGCTGGAAATTTGGGTAACAGAAGGACTGAAAGGACCCTTAGGGTATAGGAGCAAGGAGGTATTTGATGACTGACCTTGGAAGATCATTAACAGTGGAGTCTGGTCTCTGTTTCTTTACCTCTTTACCCAACACAGCAGCCTTTTAAACATTCAATCAAAATCCTGGAAGGGCTCCTCATTTCCCTCAGCAGGAAAGTCAAGTCCTCACAGAAGCTGAGAAGCCTCTGTGTGATCTGCCTTTGTGATAGCTGTGACTTTGACCCTTACTATTCTTCCCTTCCTTCATTCAGCTCCAAGCCTACTGGCCTTCTTGTGCTTTAAACACCCCAGGCACACTTCCACCTGCTTCACATTAGGATCAGTGCCTGGCCGTCCTCTACCTAGAACATCTTTCCTCCAGGTGTCATCCTTGCTTATTTCAGCACCGCCTTCAAAGAATTGCATAAATATCCTCTACTCAATGAGAGCTACCTTGAGAGTGTCGCTCTACCCTGACACTCCTGATCCCCTTTTCTAGAACAGTGCTTGACACAGAGCAGGCACTTAAATATCTGTTGAATGAATGCATAAATAAGTCAATGGTGGAGGAAAAATTTAATTTGTTTTGTGATGAAACAATAGTAGTAGTAAGAAAGGTAACACTGACTTAGCCATTCTTTTGTGCCAGAAGTTGTTATAAGCACTTAGTTGTTAAATTACTAACTATCCATGGAAATACCATGAGATACATACTATTATCATCACCATTTAATAGAAAAACCACAGAAAGTTTAAGTAACTTGTTCAAAGACACACAGCTCTAGGGGAACTGACATGTGAACCTAGACAAACTTTAGAACCCAGATACTAGGTCACTATTGTTACCTAAGGGAAATCACTATACAATGGATTTATTCTAAACAAAAAGAAAACAATACTCTGAAGTCACATACTACATAAACAGTTAAAACATTATGAAATGGATTTCAAACAGATACATTTTGTCCAAGTTATATGGAAAAGGCAATGGCACAGGTCTAAAATGACCACATGGATAGAGCCTACTAAGTTCAAAATATAATAGCTTTTTTTTTGTTTTGTTATTTATTTTGAGAGAGAGAGAGAGAGCATAGGAGGGACAGAGAGAGAGAGAGAGAGAGAGAGAGAGAGAGAACCCCAAACAGGATCCACACTGTCAGTGTGGAGCCAGATATGGGGCTCAAACCCATAAACCATGAGATGAGACGAAATCAAAAGTCAGACGCTTAACTAACTAAGCCATCCAGACACTGCTCAAAGTCAATAGTTGCTTTTTAAAAACAAATCAAGGGGCACCTGAGTAGCTCAGTTGGTTAAGCATCCGGCTTCGGCTCAGGTCATGATCTCACAGTTTGTGGGTTCAAGCCCCGCATCGGACTCTGTGATGACAGCTAGCTCGGAGCCTGGAGCCTGCTTCAGATTCTGTGTCTCCCTCTCTCTCTCTCTCACCCTCCCCTGCTCGCACTGTCTCTTTCTGTCTCTCAAAAATAAATAAAAAACATAAAAAGATAAAAAATAAATAAAAACAAATCAAAATAGAATAAAACTTAACATGAGTGAGCAATGTAGAAATCACAATATTTGAAGCTTACCATGATACTATAATGGATTAACGAATATGATATTCAAACACTGAGATGTAATTATTTCTGTATGCTTGTTCCAAGTTTGGACAAATATGTTTCCATTTTGACTCGTTGCTCCAAAAATGAAAATTATCAACTTTTTATCCATAAAAACAACTGAAAAGTTGAGAGTAAGAAGAATTAAATAATATTTGAAGACAATATAAGAAAAATAACTAAAGCAGGTAACTATATTAACAAGTAACTGCATTCATTAATTTCTAAAAAAGAATTATTATGAACTGCTTGTTTACTGGGATTTCTTAAACCTTGTCAGAAGATTTAAGTAGCAGAGAGAAACATATCCTAAGAGAATTAATCTTTAAATATATCATATTTTTATGCCTTAAGCCAACATTTTATAGCATAATAACCTTGTGAAGTTGGCATGGGTGGCATTATTGATGACAAAATGAAGCTCCTAGAAATTACGTAACTAAGGTATACAAAGGAAATATTGTAGAACTCAGTCCCTGGCCCAGGGTTCTGAGTCCAAGCCCCCACTGCTCTTCCCTCCTGCTTCTGTTTTGCTACACCACCTCTGTCATATCATTTGTATCACTTACAGGAAGACCATGATATTCAAATTTACTGTGTAAGGGTAGATCTTTGCAGTAAAGGCTCCAAGAGAGTCATGACTCCAGGGGTCCAAACCCTCTCTGTGCTCTTCCCACACTGATGTAAGACTTGCCTCCCAACTTGCTTTGGCCAGTGGGACAGAAGCAAATGTGAAGAAAATAAAGGCTTGATATGTTGCAGAGCATTAGGGCCTATGGTCACTTATGGTCCTACGACTGAGACCACCCACCATGCTGTGAAGCAGTTGGTTGGATCAGAGACCACGTGGTCAGAAAGGCCCAGCTTCCTCTCCAGTTTGATGTAGCTGCATAAGCGCCGGGAAAACCAGCAGAAGAGTTGGCCAGCTTCATGAGAAACCATTAACCATTTTTGCTTTAAGCCGCTAAGATTTGGGATGGATTTATGGTGACTTTCTTGACCCAGCTTACTACAAACTTTCTCTGTTTTAAAACTGAATGTGTGTGCCAAGAAGTCCTACAGTCCCAGGCAATTCGGACACTGGTCACTCTTGGGATAGTTTATTTTGCAACAATTAATGATTGGAACACTCCTACTTGACTGAAATTTCCTCAAGGCTAGGAACCATGTCTTAGTTGTTTTTTTTTAATGTTTTATTTATTCTTGAGAGAGAGACAGTGTGAATAGGGGAGGGACAGAAAGAGAGGGGGAGACTCAGAATCCGAAGACGGGCTCTAGGCTCTGAGCTAGCTGTCAGCACAGAGCCCAAAGCCGACACAGGGCTTGAACTCACGAACTGTTAGATCACAACCTAAGCTGAAGTTGGATGCTTAACCAACTGAGCCACCCAGGCACCCCACCATGTCTTAGTTTTATTTATCTGAAAATTCTTTATTTATATTTTTTTAGGTAAGAGTGGCTCAGTGACTTTTTGGAATAAATGTAACAAGAAGCTTTTGTACTATAAGATTCTCTGGAAACGTATGTTTCCAGACACATGAATTCATTTAGTCTTCACATTAGTTTTGAGATGTATACAGTATTAGTTTGATTTTACGGATGAGTAATATAAGGTTTACAGAAAGTTTCAGCGATAGAGATATGAAGAAGACCAAGACACGGTTGTGTGTGTGTATTTACACTTGAAGCAGAAAGTGTTGAGAAAACAGATAAGTGAACGTCAACAGTGTGAATTAGAAATTGGCTAAAAATGACATTCCTTAAATTAAATAGGGTGAGTCTTTGAGAGTAAGGTTGATACTGTGTATATGAAGTTCTTGAACTTCATGAGTAATTGAGATCATTAAAAGTCAATTATGTACTGGAATATATTAATATGTAGTAGTATATTACTATACCGGGAGACATGCTGTGATGATTTAGTCAATAAGACTTGTTTGATGAGGGTAGACGACATACATGATGTAATGAAAGACAATTTCAATATGGCTTATTCAGGGCAGGTGGGGAAAGAAGGTGGCAACCAGGAAATATAATGACCATGATTCATCATGGCCTCACAATTCTCAGGGAATATCAATATCTTTTGAGGAGTAAACCGTGCTTTTGGATAATTACTTCGTGTTTTTAGATGATGCCTCTTATTATCCCTCTAGGCAAAACTGCATAAATGTGAAATATCTAAAGAGCACAGAGTGTCTGAAAAATAATAATTATCCTGTTCGAGTGTTTTTAAACAGACCAGGATATTTGTTGCTTTAACAGTTGTTTGGGGGTTTTTGTTTCTTTTGTTTTTGTTTTAGTTTTTGTTTTGTTTTGTTTTGTTTTGTTAGTTGCTATGTAACATATTTAAAGTTAATTCAAAGTTAATTCCAAAAGGCTATATGAATAAAAATACATACTTAAATTTATATATTAACTTTAGATCTGTTTTAAAACTTAAATTTATAATCTTTCTATATAAAACATGATTCAGTTTGCTCTTTTTTGTATCTTTGGTGGATTTTTCATTTCTGAAAAATTTACATGAGGCAATAATTTAAAATAGAGGAGAAACTGCATAGCTAACACTGAATATATTAGAATGTCTACATGTGGGAAAAAAACTGTTATAAACCTTGTTATTTTGTAGTGAAATTAAGGAACTAACTTAGAAAAAAAGGTGTCTGGCCTCTGATATTGGAAACCTGAGCACTGCTTTATCACTAGGAATCTAAGTTTCACATGTTTAGAAAATACACCATTTTGTTTATATCGGTTAAAATCTGAACATAAATTTCAAAGCGTGTTTGGAACATAAACACTTTCTTTACTTCAATTTGTCTAAAACTAAGGTGATGTTCAGAAGATTGCTGTTAGAGAATATCATGCTGCCCCAGATTCTAAACCTGCACAAAACAGACATCAGGCACGTCTCAGGATTTGTGAAGAAAAATATACCAGTTAGTCATAGTTGAGAGATAAATGATTAAAATGTATTTTTGCAACTTCCTGAGATAAACTGCCATTGGCACTAATTTTTAAAAAAGAAAAGAAAGGAAAAAGAAATTAAAAGAAAAAATTGTTGTCTAGTGACTAATGTTCTTTTATGCTAAAATACTTACTTTTATTCATATAATTCATAGTTTGAAACTCCATCAAGTTAAACTCTCACCTTTTTAAATTTTAAACATATGTGATGGGTTATGCATTTCGCTGTGAAATCTAATCCATTCAGTGCATATTATTATGTATCATATTCAAGGCAATATACTTTAAAAAGTATAAATTATAGATTTTCTTACTGAAAGTACTCTTATTCTCTACTTCCTTTTCTTATATTTTAGGTGTTTATTGGTGAAGAAACTGGTTGACAGTGTTTTTGTCCTTTAATATATTTTATTCAATATTTGACACATACTAGGTATACCCACTTATAAGACAATGCATACCTAAAATCTATGCTATCATATTCCCAACTAGAAGAGCAAAGTTTTTCAAAGCTATTTTAACTGCATTGACTTGTAGTGTTTTGGGGAGACTGTTAAACTGCTCACTAAAGTCTGCTTTCCTGTCTATTGGGTGTACGGCTAGTCCACATGGCAAAGCTTCGTTGGCTGTTAGAAATTTCCACGGAACATAAGTGTAAGTGATGTGTGCTATTCCAACGACCTTGAAGGTTGCAAGGCCACCATTTTCCTAGGTTCCTGAATAACTACGTGCAATACTGCTTCTGCTGAATGATGACAACCACTCTGGACTGTTACATGATAATTAAGCAAATTGTATATAATGTACTAAATTTTGGAGGTTCACTATCACAGCAGTTTACGTATGTTAATGATATATTGAAAGTTCACATCTTTTTTTGACATCGGTGCCATATTAACCTCCAACAAAAACGTTTTAGACAAAAACTTTGGATTCATGTTATCTGCTTATAACTATTGCTTTTCTTTCCCTCCCTCCTCCTGTAATCATGGTTTCTTACTCTCCTTTTGAAGGATAGTATTCCATCATTTCATTTCCTCTAGGCTCCATATGTGACTTGCATCCATCAATGGAATGTTAACGAGCCTAAAGTGAGTGGATATTGTTATCCTTTTGCAGGATCTGGTTTGTGCTGTGGGTTTCTCCTCAGACAGCTGCTGTCCAAGGAGAATGAATGGACAAGCAGATGAACTCGATCTGAAGTTTGAAATGAGCCACCTAGCCAACCTACAGACATTAAATGAGAAAAATAAAGGTTTAGTGTTGAGTCACTACCTGAAACAAATGTGGCATTGTGTGTCAACTAGACATCAAGAAAAAAAGAAAAAGAAAGACAGACAGAAGGATGGAAGGAAGGAAGGGGAAAAAAAGAAAAGAAAAATAAATACTCAGTGATACCTTCCTTTAAAGTATTTGTTTTTTTGCAGCATAATGACAACACTAGCTGATTAATTTACCATCTACAATAGCTCACTGAAAACTTTACTATAAGCACATGTACCAACATTTATAAAACTAGGGTTTTTTGGGGCACCTGGGTGGCTCAGTCGGTTAAGCCTCCAGCTTCAGCTCAGGTCAGATCTCACATTCGTGGGTTCGAGCCCCGTGTCAGGCTCTGTGCTGATGGCTAGCTCAGAGCCTGGAGCCTGCTTCTGGTTCTGTGTCTCCTTCTCTCTCTGCCCCTCTCCCTCTCATGCTCTGTCTCTCTCTGTATCAAAAATAAATAAAGCATTTAAAAAAATTTTTAAAAACTAGGGTTTTTTATTTGCCCTGTTTTTTATAGTTATGAACTTCAAAATCTAACAAATGGAATTTCTTTTTTTTAATGGCCTTTAAACAGTAACATTACAATGACATTTTACATTTGCAATCCTAAGATCATATGCCTGGATATAAAATCTCTGTTAAATTTATTTGCCTCCTTTTCTAGTTTTTCTGTCAGATTATCTCTCTCTGCATCCAAAATTAGCATTGGTTGGAATAGTTACATGCTAATAATTTTTTTCATGAATGGAGTGTCTTATTTCAAAAAAAGAAGTAGGAGGGATTTTTAAGGAATTCAGCAATGATCCTTTTGCAAAGACTTTTTAATGTCCGACCTTACTTTTCTTTTTATAGAATAAGATATTTCTTATTTCTAGATACTGCACGAAGGGTTGGAATTGAAACGTGACAAAAAATGTAGATCTCCTACTCTCAAAGATACTTGTGGGCTCAGCAGGCAAATCTCAGGGTGCTCTGAGATACTAGCCCGCTTGGTTCGTGTTCCTTCTTTTTCCTTCTCTTATAGCACACACTGCTATGCCAGGGAAATGTATCAAGGTTATGAAAAATGATAACCTTGGCCAGTAGCAGGGGACATTTCCTCCTTTCCAGAGGCATGGATGGCACACACACAAACACAATCCCTTCCCCTTCCACTCCCGTTGCCTGCCCAACACTAGATTGCAAAATGACCGGCAAAGCCGGAGGTCTTGGGGGAAGACTAAAACTGTCCTTCAGACCGTATGCCAGAGCAGCAGAAAGAACCCAATACAAAACAGCTGACTGTATGCCATGGGTAGGGGACTCCATGAGCATTCCTACTAAACTGCAGATTCTCAAAGGAACAGAATGCTTCACCGTCTTTGCAGAGGCCGAGGCAAACGCTGTGTAGTCAGTAGAGAACTCAGGAGGAACCTGTAGGAACAATGACAATAACCAGAGGGGTTGTATCCCCCTCTTGTTTTGTCTAAAGGATCCAGGGCAACTCAGAAGAAGAAATTAGCTTTACAAAGTCTGTAACATTTCCTGCGTTTTTAACTTTGTGCCTGAGCAGCATATCTACTATACAAATCGTATCTCAGTTTTTATACACTGACAAGTTTTAAGAGAGAGAGTCACAAAAGTGAAATGGAGATTCATAAGAACAGAGTCTTTTCAAGAACGGAATTAGAGAATATACTTCACCCATGAATTTACATAAATATCGACCAGCCAATCTGGCTTGATAGCTGTACCCTGCCCCTCTCAGTCATAAGTCTAAGAAAAGCTTTCTTTGTAAATTCCTACAACAAATATGAAGCTATGTGGATTCATGTATCATCTGTAAAGTCATGTAATACAAATATCTGTTTATTTAATGCAGCTTCTCCTAACAAAGGACAGGAAAAATACTACTAATCTGTGTTGAGTAACTGATATTTTTGAGGCAATTTGCACGCTACTTTGTATATATTATCTCACTTAAATCTTCCTAAGCTATTGAGTTATATACCTCCTTGTGTTCATGTATAGATGGAATAGCAGAGTCCTGAGAGTTTAATTTTCTTGTTCAAGATGATAAGAAGACACTTGAATAACAAATAATACAAGTTATGCTTCACATAAAACAATACTAATCTTATTAGAGCTGTCAAAGATACCAAACAAGCTCTTTGGGCTCAAGTTTTAAAAATTTATCAACAGGGGCATCTTGGCTCAGTCGGTTAAGTGTCCAACTTCAGCTCAGGTCATAATCTCATAGTTTGTGAGTTTCAGTCCCATGTTGGGCTCTGTGCTGACAGCTCAGAGTCTGGAGCCTTCTTGGGATTCTGTGTCTCCCTCCCTCTCTGCCCCTCTCCTACTCATGCTCTTTCTTTCTCTCAAAACTAAATAAATATATTTTTTTTTAATTTTTAATTCTTGAAAAAATAAAAATTCATTAACATGTTTTATCTCATTTGTTTGTCAATTCACTTTTTTACTTACTTTACTTGGTTATATTTACAATTCAAGTAAATAAACTAGTATTTGAGTTCAAGTGGGTTAAGTTCAGCATAAAGTGATACCTGGTAGCTCTTATTTTTTAAAATAACATGGGAATGCAATCAAGGAATTCTTGAAGGTATCATGCATAACATCCTTCCTACATGTTTCTCTTTTCTTATTTAGGATCCAACTTTGCCCACGTGCACATGTAGTTTTAATAATATGCATACAATTTTTATATTTTATTTTTGAACTTGGCTTGCTGCAAAAATGTCCCATATTTTAATTTAGCATCTACACTTATAAATACCTGATGGTTTCTTAAAGTAGTGTAGCATAATGTACAAGACCTTTTCATTCCTCATATCCAAATACCATTTAACACCCGACCTGCTGTCTCTTCAAGTTCTCTGGAATCCCGTCTCTCCTCTCCTCACCTTCTACCATAGTTCTTGCCCTCATAAGCTTTCTCTGCACTACTATAATTGTGTCTAACCTAGCTGTTCTGTTTCCAGCCTCATCTATAAATAAGCCAGCTTTTGCAGTGCTGGGAGAGGTGTCATTCTTTAAAAAAAAAACTTTTAAGCCCTATCTAAATTTAAAAAATAGCACCTAGTGTATTAGAAATCTTAACAGAGCTCTTGTCTGGCTAAAGTGTCCGTACCCATCTCTATTACTGACCTCTTTATCAACCTTCCCCACCCAACTTGAATTACATCTTTATTTACATTTTCTCAAGTAGGCCATCCAACTGATGCTGTGACTTGAATTTTTCCTTGTATTTCAAAAATGTTGTTTTTATTTATAAAATATGGATCACTTGACTTTATTTTTCCATAAGGAAATCAAAATGAAACGTAAATGTCAGTTTTAAAAAAGACCTTAAGTAGCACATAGAATCAGAACTATAACGTGAAAGAATCATATAAAATAAAAATTAATTAGGTGTAGAGAGAAACGCTAAAGAAGCCAGCAGAAAAAGTTGAGTGATTTGAGCCACAGGGCAGCAAGTCTGGTAGCTGAAGGAAAGTTATAAATCCCATATTACCTTGCTAAGAGGCACACATCACTGATACTATTTATCTAACACTGCAATTAGAAAACATGATGTTAGAAAGAGCTGCCCACCATTATCAAGAGCTTCTACAGGGAAAACTGGCTTCCAGCAGGCTCTATTGCATCTAAAGCCCTTCCCTAAATTATGTTCTTAGTGTAGTTCCACTAGTCCTTGTAGATTTTTCTTAATCATTCTCCCATTTTCCGTAGTAACAATAGTTGCCCAGTCATCAGATACTCTCTACAGAACTGAAACCAACTTGAACTTAAGTGTTATTTATTTGATTGTAAAACTTTCCCCTATCCCCAAAATAAAATCTAGCTAACTGGTTCAAACTGAGGTCATACACATCTTCTTAAACAGAAAATGCAGTATATTTTAGTCCAAATTGAGACCAGTGATATCTATTGAGCCGGAAAAGTCTGCTCTTTGGACAAGTATACCTCCTTTGGAAATACCAGAGAAGCTGTATCCATCACTTGGCTGAATATGACCAAATAAAGGAGCCTGTGCTAACACAGGAGATTCTACCCCTCAAGGGACTCAGTAGTCCCTCCTCAACCTCATCAAGGCTTCCTTAACCCCTGGGACCCTACATCACATTGCAGATGCATGTGTGCATATTTATCATTCAATTAATGCCTAACTAAGTTATAAGTTTAACGGGAGGGGACTCAGAGCCTGGGCACAAATGTAGCTGCCATGACTTTTACACATGGTTCTACTTTCTCTTGACAATGGTGGATTTTACTTGTGATTGTTCCTAAAATTTTCCTCCATGTCAGTTGAGTTGTTGTTTTTTTGGAACCTAGATAGTCTCTCCTCTAATCCGCCTTACCTCAGCTGGGTTCCTTCTCTCATAAAAATCTGAGTGCTTCAGAGGAAAATGGTTTCATTGAACACTTTCTGGGGCTGGAATAAAAAAGGAAAGAAATAGGCACATATCTAAATGTGCACCTGCTCTCTATCTAACCAGACTTTGCTGTCCACGATTAGTGAAGAAATCCTAATCATGTTCCTTTGTTTTAAGATTTTAAAACAGGGGGCATGTGGGTGGCTCAGGCAGTTAAGTGTCCTATTCCTGGTTTTGGTTCAGGTCATGATCTCACGGTTTGTGAATTGGAGTCCCACATCGGGCTCTGGGCTGACAGCATGGAGTCTGCTTGGGATTCTCAGTCTCTCTCTCTCTCTCTCTCTCTCTCTCTCTCTCTCTCTCTCTCTCTGACCCTGCTTGCAGTCTCTCTGTCAAAATAAATAAATAAACAAACTGTAAAAAAATAAATAAAATTTTAAACATAACTGATTAGGGAATAATTTCATATTTGTACTTAAACTTAATAACATGAGGGGTTGTGGTAAGAAAAATACACTTAAAGTTCTACTTTACTTTCCTGTCTGTGTGGACCAGCCCACTGATCTAAAGTAATTTTATTTAAATTTTGGGCAGTGATAGTGAAGGGGGAAAAAACAGCTCTCTAGTTGATTTGGAAACCTTTATAAGGAAAATATCATGGTTGTTTTCCTCAAATAGTTAAATTGGCATTAAAAGACATTTAAAACTAAGTTATAATGTTCACACTACACTTCTTCATAGCTATAGTTGTTTTTTATGTAGCACCTTTTCTCTAAGTAGTACCACATGTTTTATAGACTGTAAGTTACTAATCAAAAGGGTAACTATGCTTTAAATTTGAATATATTTCACTTATCTTAAAGGTAAGTGCTATTTTGAGTTTTCTGCACTTTCAGATTTTTTCACCTCTCAAAAGTAAGTCAAGTTTCCTTCTGGATATAATAAACTGCCAACAACCTAAACATATTTTTTAAGTTGGTAGCTGAATAGAAAAGATAGAAGGAGAGAGAGAGAGATTGCTTTATGAGATCAGACCTTTGGTCTTTCTGTGTCAAAATCTTAACTCTGGGGGAAAGAAATCTTACCTCTGGCAGTGGCCATTATCTGATGACTTACAAGGTGAATGGAATATACTTTTTCTGAATTTTTATGACTTTGGAGTATTCAACATGGAAATAAATTTTTCAGTAAATGTTTATGGAAATATGCTAATAAAAAAACTATGTGAGCATGATAGCAATCAATCATATAATCCACTGGAACATGGATTTTTGAAAAAATAATAACAAAACGGATTTTGGTACCATAAGAGTAAAGATGCCAAATGATAGCCTGAATTGTAATTCTCATCCAGCTTCTCAGCCAACAGAGGATATGCTAGATCCAGCCACTGCTTTGAAAGAATAGCAAATCTAGAAAAACCTCTAAAAGGCAGCCCAGTGAAGAAAGGTATTCAGCATAATTAATCAAACCAATCTTTCCAACTCAAGTGCTTTTCTTTACTCCCAGTCTTTCAACTGTTTCTCTTTTTTTGAAAATTTTTTTAGTATTTATTTATTTTTCAGAGGGAGAGAAAAAGAGAGAGCTCATGGCTGGGGGAGGAGCAGAGAGAGAGGGAGACACAGAATCCAAAACAGGCTCCACAGGTTCTGAGCTGTCAGGACAGATCCGGACACAGGGCTTGAACTCACAGACCAGGAGATCATGACCTGAGCCAAAGTGGGACAATTAACCACTGAGCCACCAAGGCACCGCCCCTCAACTGTGTTTTTCTATTCCTGACACCTCAATGGCCTGTCGCTGGAGCATTTTCCTGATAAGCTCCCAGCCCTTCAGTGATCCTTCTCTGGCGAGGCTGGTGGCCTCATCTGCATCTCTTGGATTTACAGGCAGAAGCAGTTTTACCTCTGCTTGTCATTTCTGCTGAGTTGTATTGTCACCTTGAGAAGAAGAAGACAAAGTAGGCATCCTTTCCTTCCCTAATACTTCTTCTCTTCCTTTGAAGACTATTTCAGTTAGACCTGTGTGTGTGTGTGTGTGTGTGTGTGTATGTGTGTGTGTGTAAAGGTATTTATTTTACCCAGTTACTTTTACTCCATTAGCTTTGTCTTAATTCATACTTCTTCTATATAAACTTTTAAAGCCATAAACGAAACAGAAAATGTAAAGACCAAGCTTTTCTCAGTAAAATCTGTTTGCAACTTTTTTTAAGAAATAAAAAAATTTTTAAGAGTCAACCTGCAAACAAACCTCTTGAAATGAGGGAGAGCAGAGAGTGAAAGATTTGTATACATCCCTAGTATCTCAGTGTATTTGCTACAATTACCTAAGATTGAGTCTGATACATTTGTGTGAATTACTGTTATTTAGTAATGCAGAGATTACCTGATGAGGGGAAGAAAATCAATTGCAGGAGTTAAAGATAAGCCTTCACAGGCAGGTAAGGGAGGGAAAAAATAGTTCAACTAGATCCTCCAGAGGAATGGATACCGAGAGGCCCTGTTCTAGTGACCTGCAGGTATGTGCTATGTTTGTCTCACTGCCTAAGGGATTTGCCAATTATGTGCTCCTTGACTATTATGTGGCCGCTAACCAGAGAAGATGAAAGAGGCTAAAAACACTTTTCAAACTTAAGTGATAATGAAGCATTCCTAAAAAGGATGGAAGGAATAATGTAGTAAGAAAATCAAAAGGATAGAATATGATTTTTAAAGAAGAGAAGAGAGTAAAACCAAAGGCTATAAGGTTGATAAGTTACAGAATATGTTGCCAAAATGGAGGAAGAAGTGAAATTTGCATTCCCAGAACTGTATCATTAAGAATCTTTTATGGGGTTTATTTCCAGTGGTCTCTGAATTTCTGAACACTCATTCTCATCAGGAAAAAGGAAAAAATAAGTTGAGTATGCACCCTTTCTGTATCTATTTATTTAAAATTATATTCATATACTATTGTGCTATTAACTTATATATTTTAAAATATACACAAAATATAATTCTTCAAAATTGAGACAAATACTCTAATAAATCATTTATTAAGTATGTAAAAATATTTTTTACTGTCAATACCTCAATATTTTTGTTATCACATGCAAAGTTCTTTTCCAGAGTATATGTGGAGTTTAAGAGTTGACATTATTATTTTAGCTAAAAAAAACCTTAAAAACACTTAAAAGCAAATAAAGGAAATGTATCACTGGCTGTATTAAAAATTGACACACATTTTTGAGTCCACATATAATTAGGCTACAATTTTGTTGAAACTTGGCTTTGTGTTAAATTACTGTATTCCTTGAGTCAGTTGTCCTTACAAACTCATTAGAAAATGGTTTCTAGACCTTTTTTCTGTGAAGAGCAGTGAGTTTTTATAAGTGACATATTTGCAACAAAACATTCCCAAATATATATTCAAAATGTGTTCCCTTTGACTTAGGTTTCTTTCTCATCAGTATGAGAAAAAAAATCACATTTATCAAGAAGGACCTAGTAAAATGTGCTTATTTTTAAAAATAAATTTCGGGTAGCATGCAATAGTTTGATTAGACTAGAAGGCTTTAGTTCTTACTGACAGCACCCCCATATGCCTGACAAGTAGCTGATGTAATAGCTCTGGCTTTTCCTTCAATCTGACGCTTTTGTGCAAAAATCTTTTTAAGAAACTCGTCTATTTTGTGAAAGTCTGTTTTGCTATAGTTAAATGGTAAAAACAATAAATAATGTAACTTTAATTTTACTTAACACAGACTGAGACCACTAGGATCAACCTGTATTATTTATATAACAAATATTTGTGCATGTCTTCATTTTTTAATAAAAATAAATATAAATTGAAGTTCTAATATTTTCTTTTTGGACTCCAATGGGCCATCTTCAGAGCTTCTCATATACATGCATTCTATTTTGAAGACCACTGGTTCAAAACATTATAAATTATTTTAACATGTACTGGCAGGCTGAAAACCCTTAGGGGAGAGACAATGGGAGGGGCACAGAAACAGAGAGGGAAGAGACTAACATTTTTATGGATTAGGCATTTCACATACAGTCAATGAGATAGCTACTTCACTGATTAGAAACCTGAACCTCAAAAATGATAAATAACTTTCCAAGAGCTGTACAGACATTAAGAACTTTAGGAATATGTTCTTTTAGAGGTGAGGTCCTCATTAGTGACTTTCTGCACCAAGAAGATAGAGATTTCTGTTTGCAAAACTAATATAAATAATAAAGTATCTTCCTTGAGGAAAGAGAGAATAGATTCCATAATCAAGCTACAAATTTCCTGAACCTTAAAACTCCCGATTAGATTCCTTTGGCCAGACTGAACAATTCTATCACCTTTAGGGCATGATCAAGCCAAACAGGATCCACTTCCATTTATGACTCTAACAATTACAACAAAACAAGGCACTCTAGATATAAACTACTTGCCAGAAACTATAAAAATAACTCATTTATTCAATTAATTTTTATTTGAAACATTTCTAGATGTCAGACACTAAAGATACAACGGAGCAAAAACAGACATTACTGATATTCTGTTATTGTCTTTAAAAGATACAATCATTAAGTACTAATACCCTCAAGTGTTTAATTATAAAAAAAGTAATTTCTATGAAAAAAAAATGCGTATGGCAATACCTAGCTTAACAAAGAAAGAAAGCTAGCCAAAGACAGACGTCATGGGAGCTTGCTCCAAGATCAGAAGGGTGACGTGGGTTGTCAAGGTGAGAGTTGGGGGGGGGGCATGTCAGACCGAGGGTACCATCTATTCAGGGCCTGTCAGAGGAGGCGGTATGGTATGATACAGGAACTGACAGGAGGCAAGTGTGACTGGAGATTTAAGGGCGAAGAGTGCTATTCTGTGTGTGACTTGAGCCTGGAGAAGCATGCAGAGTAAAGTCATGTGTCTTCCAACATGAACACAATGTCATTCCTTATTATATAAATAGAAGTTGTCAAGGATTTTAAGTAGAGAATGACATAATCAAAATTCATTTGGAAGATATCACAGTGACTGAAATATGGAAAACTGGTCTAGGTTGAATTAGGGATGGTGACTTAAGAAACCACAGAAGTAGAAATGAGAGTCTAACATTGTTGTGGAACATCCAGTTGAGGGGAAGAAATTTAGTATATACTATAAAGAAAAAATAGCTATGTCATTATCCAATAGAAAGAGAAAAAAAACCTACTCCGTTTTGAGACAGTAAGGAGGAGGTGAATGGTAAATCAAAGATGAACTAGAGAGAGACTACAGAGATATAGGAAATAGGATTTAAAATTTCAAACATTACACAAGGTTGCAAGATCCAAAGATCAATTGTATGTCTATACATCAGCAATGAATATTTCAAAAATGCAATTAAGAAAAAATTCTATTTAAAATAGCATCAAAAAGAATAAAATACTTAGGTAAAATGTTGACAAAGTGGTATAAGACTTTTACACTTAAAAGTATAAAATATTATTGAAAAGAATTAAGACAAAAATGTAAAGATTCCCCTAGTTCATGAATTAGTAGAGATATTACTGTTAAGAAAACAAGATCCCTCAAGTTGGTCTGTAGATTCAGTGCAATCCTTATCAAAACGCCAGCCGGATTTTTTTAGGCAATTGAAAAGCTCATTCTAAAATCCATATGGAAATAAAAGGGATTCAAAGCATCCAAAACATCCTTGAAAAAGAAGAACAAATTTGGGAGACTCACAATTCCAAAACTTATGACACACCTGTAGTAATTAAGATATTGTGGCATTTGCATAAAGATAAAGATATAGATTTTAAAAATTGAATTTAGGGTCCAGAAACAAAACTTTCCATTTCTGGAAATTGATTTTTGACAAGGATGTCAAGATAATTCAATTGGGGGAAAAATGGCCTTTTCAACACATTATACTAAGAACTGGATATCACATGCAAAAGGACGATATAGGGTCCCTAGCTCACGTCATACAGAAAAGCTACCTCAAAATGGACCATAGACTTCAGTAGAGGAGCTAAAACTATAATACTCTAAAAGAAAACATGGAAGTAAATATTTGTGACTTGTGTTATTAGTAGCTTCTCAAATGTGATACCAAAACATAGGTGGGAAGAGAAAAAATTAACAAATTGAACTCCAACAACATTAAAAAGTTTTGTGCTCAAATGATACCATCAAGAAAGTAAAAAAAAAAAAAACTCACAGAAGAAATCCTTGCAACTCAAATATCTTATAACAGGCTTTTTCCAGAATATTAGAAAAAAAACTTCTTACAATTTTCAATAATTAAATAACCCACTTAAAAAGGCAATGAACACATTTCCAAATAAGATAGATATGCAAACGTCTACTAAGTACATGAAATGATGCCGCACATCACTAGCCATCAGAGACCTGCAAATCAAAACCACAAGGAGATATCACTTCACAACCATTAGGATGGCTGGAACTAAAAAGACAGATAGTATCAAGGGTTAGCAAGGACGTGGAGACAGCAATGCTCATACACTTCTAGAGGGAGTATAAAATGGTCCAGTTGCTTCAGAAAAGTTTAGTAGCTTTTCAAACTGTGAAGCGTTAGAGTTACTATACAATCTAGCATTTCCACCCCCTACATATATAACCAAAAGAAATAAAAGCATACATCTCCTCAAAACCCGTACATGAATGTCCAAATTGCCTTATTCCTAATAGCCCAAAAGTGGAAAAAAACTCAATTGACCAACTGACAAATAGATTAAAAAATGCAGTATGTACATTCAATGTAATATTTTCAGCAATTAAAAAGGACCAGGTGATGATATGGGTTACAACATGGATAAACTTTGAAAACACGGTGCTAAAAGAAATTCACAAAAGACCACATGTTGCATGATTGCATTTGGTATAGACAAAAATACATAGACAGAAAATAGACTAGTGATTGCCTAGAACTGTGCGAGGGTTGGATGTGGGGGTAGGGAATAGCAAATGACTGCAAATAAGTAAAAAGTTTCTCTTGCCAGAGGACAAAATGTTCTAAAATTACATTAGAATAATGGCTGCATAACCCTGTGAATACACTTCAGTGTATTCAGTTCCCCCTTTTTGTAACCTAGTAGGCCAGCCTTAACTATGTGGGCTTTGAATTCTAAGGAGAGTTGCCACCGTGTGACTTGAGGAAATGTTTGTTTGGCAGACAAGCACGGTAACAGCTGAGTAGAGGGACTACTTGCACGGTATGTTTATTCTCTAATTCCAGTAAGTTCTTTGCTTCAAGAAGAAAAAAAAAAAAAAAAAAAAAAAAAAAAAAAAAAGTTTCTTCACTCCCTCCCCTTCCCTTTTTTCAATGTACCACAAGGGATGTATAGACAGTTGCACACTACATCAAATCCTTTGTGACACTTGTAGAAATCAGTACACTTTTAGATTAGACAGAATCATTTTTTTAATCTTCTGATTTGTGTTCCTTTAGTTTGAAAGTTGTGTAATACTTAATTGACTCTAGCAAATTTTTGTATGTGGTAGTACAGCTTTAATTTATCATAACTATTACTCAGCTGTTCTGCATTTTCTTTTGGTTTAAAAAAAACACCTGTTGCTTAGAAGCCATGAACTATTTTTACTTTAATTCAACTTGTCAAAATTTCCTTGTTTTTAAAAATGATCATTTGGGTTCACTCAGGAAATGCATGTCAGAAAACTTGTATTATAAGTTTACTAGTTGTGATGTATCAGTAACTGCTGTTACCCCCTTTTCAAAGAAATATAATTGATTTTGAAGTTTTCCACATAGTCATATGCTTTGTGACTAATGCAAGGAAATCAAGTCCTGTGTTGTATTTGTTCTAGTCATTTCTATTCAGGTTATATATTGTAGCTAATTTTTATTTGCAATTAATTTATTCAAACTAAGTAAATACTTTTCAAAATAGATACTTGAAAAAAAAATCATTGAATTGTGCACCTTAAATGGATGAATGGTATGGTATATGAATTGTATGAATTATATGAATATGAATTGTATAAATAAAACTGTTTTAAAAATCTCAAGCATTTAAAAATGGATAGCACCTCACGCCAGTCAGAGTGGCTAAAATGAACAAATCAAGAGACTATAGATGCTGGTGAGGGTGTGGAGAGATGGGCACCCTCCCACACTGTTGGTGGGAATGTAAACTGGTGCAGCTGCTCTGGAAAACAGTGTGGAGGTTCCTCAAAAAACTATCCATAGAACTCCCTTATGACCCAGCAATAGCCCTGCTATGGATTTACCCAAGAGAGACAGAAATGCTAATGCATAGGAGCACATGTACCCCAATGTTCATAGCAGCAATGTCAACAATAACCAAAACATGGAAAAAGCCTAAATGTCCATCACCTGATGAGTGGATCAAGAAGATGTGGTATATATACACAATGGAGGACTACATGGCAATAAGAAAGAATGAAATATGGCCATTTGTAGGAAAGTGGATGGACCTT
>NC_043702.1:155754663-155762272 GCF_006229205.1 Suricata suricatta | reverse complement strand
TCTCTATTCTATTCCATTGGTCTATGTGTCTGTTTTTGTGCCAATACCATACTGTCTTGATGATGACAGCTTTGTAGTAGAGGCTAAAGTCTGGGATTGTGATGCCTCCCGTTTTGGTTTTCTTCTTCAATATAACTTTGGCTAAACGGGGTCTTTTGTGGTTCCATATGAATTTGAGGATAGTTTGTTCTAGTTTGGACCATGTGCACTGTTGAGGAGTATGTAAATAGGTGCAGCCACTATGGAAAACAGTATGAAGGTTTCTCAAAAAAGTTAAAATGGATCTCCTATATCATCCAACAATTCCACTTCTGGGTACACATCTGAAAGCAAGGAAATCATGATCATAAAGAGATATCTGCACCTCCATGTTAATTGCAGAATTATTCACAAAAGACAAGACATGTAAACAACCTAAGTGTTTATCATGAGTGGTAAAGAAGATGTGGTATGTATATACAAGGGAATATCATTTAGCCATAGGAAAAAAGGAAATCCTGCCATTTATGACAACATGAATGAAACTGAGGATTTTATGTTAAGTCAAATAAGTCAACAAAGAAAGACAAGTATGTGTGATCTCACTGATAATATGAAATCTAAAAAAAACAAAAACCAAAAAAAAAAACCTCATAGAGACAGAGTAGATTGCTGGTTGCAGGGAAGGAGGAGTTGGGAGAAATGGGTGAAGGTGGTCAAAAGGCTAACTTACAATTATAAGATGAGTAAGTTCTGCTGCCTAAAGTACAGCATAGTGACTACAGTATTGTTAACATCCTTGAAAGTTGCTAAGAAAGTGCAATCTTAAAAGTTCTCACCACACACACACACACACACACACACACACACACACACACGCATACACACAGTAAATACACGAAGTGACAAATGTGTGAATTAGTCTTATAACAGCAATCCTTCCACAATATTTACAAGCATCAAATTATCACAATGTACACATTACATGTCAATTATATCTCAATAATGCTAAAAAATTATGTTTAATGGCTAAAAAGAGGTGCAAAACTAGAAATACAAAATGACCTATTATACATGTCTTCACTAAAAAGAAAAGGAAAAAGAAAAAGATAAAAAGATTGGTTGACAGAATTTACAGAGGTAGATAAGTCAGAACATATTTCTAAAAATTTAAGAAGTCCAAAAAATAGAACAGTTTACTTCATATATTTAATTGGTGTTGGTGAATTATTTTACTTTTTAATCATATGGCAATTTTAAATGAGTAAATTATACTATGAAGTGTTTTATATGCAATGTTCCTTTGCTACCTGTGTTTACCACCCAATCTCATAAATTGACTTAAATCTGAAAAGTATCCAATGAATTTAGTAAATTTTCATACAAGATGATAAGTAGTATGAATATAACACAGCCAAGACATTTGGGAAACAGATCACTTTCAGTGACGATTTCTTCATAATTATACTTTTAAAAGTTCAGCTGATTATCTGACTTGTCTGCCATCTAAAAGTAAATGCTACTGCTTGTAAAACTAGAGATAGGTCAATCAATGGCAATGTTGCCACTGTCCAATCACCTAGTAGCCATTACATGTCATCAACTCAAATTTACTTTTTGATGGGATATAGAATGTCAAAGCAAAGGAAAAGGACATTTTAAAGGTTAGCGTTATATTGTGCCAAAGGACACATTGGCAGACTTTTTTATTTGAAAAATATAACCAGAGGTTATGGCAATTCTATTGTTTCTTTTGCCATTTATTCTGCTTTGTTATTTGATCTTATTAGTAAAGAAAAAAAAGGAAGTAGGTCATGTCTATTGTCATTTTGCTCTTCAGACAAGTCATAGTGGAAAAAAAATTAGATGTAGCATATCAGCATAGCCACCTAGAACAAGAAATAATCTTGCAATTTCTACATTCTCTTGATAAGTCTTGTAAGTAACATCTTTGTATAATAACTCAGCAAAGCAAAGTTGAATTCATATGAACTGATAATGTTCTTCTAAACATCTATTTAGGGTGCTGAAGTACAAATGTTAACTTATTTATCTGTGCATTTTGAACTTACTATGCGCCAAGAAGTTTACCATACACAATAAAATAGTAAGTATTTAAGAGTTCATTAGTAAATTAAGTGATGAAACATCTCTGAATAGTTCTCCTACCTGTTATATTCTGTCATTAGTGAATATCATTTATTGTTACTAACATCAGGAGTAAAGAGGTTTCTTGAATTAATTCCTAGCATTGTTCAATTGACAGCTTCAGGAGAAACAAAGGATGCTTCTGTTTACCTCTGTGATAAATACAACAAAAGAAAACAAAACTCTTGATCATCACACCCCAAAGGAAATTCAAGTAAACCACCCAAAGATGTGGGGTGAGGCCTTGGTCTCACCTTCAAAATCCCATTTTGTAATTTCAAACAATAGAGCATACTTGAACATAAGATAATGCTTTAAAATGATTAAAGTAAGTATATCTTTAAATTTTTTTTAATGTTTATTTATTTTTGAGAGAGAATGTGCAGGTGCACAAGCAGGGGAGGGGCGGAGAGAGAGGGAGACACAGAATCCGAAGCAGGCTCCAGGCTCTGCGCAGTCAGCACAGAGCCCAACGTGGGGCTCAGGAGCCTTAGAGTCTAGGAGCTGTGAGATCCTGATCTGAGCCAAAGTAGGCCACCTAACTGACTATATTTTCTGGTCTCCATCTCTATAGAAAATGTTACAACTTTTGAATAGAATTTTGAGAGGCATACAACTTTTGAATTGATTACCTGTATCATCTACTAATCATTTACTGAATAGGCTAGTTTTCTAATAAGCTTTATCTAAACCTGTTAGATAAAAAGACACCAATATACTTAAATATAGTCTTTTATGCAGAGCAAAAGAAAATGAACACAATACACACACAAACACACATACAAAACACAAAATCCCTTTGAATTAACCTGTGATGTCTTTCTACAAGAAACTGTTAACTTCTTCCCTGCAATATGTCATGGAATATTTATTTGTTTCTTTCTCTGCTCGTGGCCAAGTGGAAAAAGAAAATCAGGTAATAGTACATTCTGCAAATTTTAGCCATAATGAAAATCCTATGTAAATCCTATGGTAGTATTTTCCAAACAGCAGTTTTTCTTTTACTTAAACTTTAAATTTTAATTTATCCTTCTGATTTAAAGACTAGTCAGTCCTCAGCTTTTCCCCATACCTACCATCACCAGCACTACCGACTCTTAGAGTATTCTCCTCCACTTCTCAAAATTTTTTCCTTTAGTCTCACTTTTATCCCTACTGTACATATTCTTTAAAATCAATATTCTATCAGTTTCCTTAGGACATGAAGACTGTTTGATACTGGTCTATTGTTTTCTTTTGAAAGATCCTGGATTAATTAGTATTCAACTTATTAACAGTATTAAACTTTTAAAAGATAAAATAGAACAAAATATAATGATTTCTCCACCATGATTGTCTTTATACTGAAATCATCACCAGTTAAATTAGAGTCAAGGATCATAAACTATTTCGACAGTTAAGGTTATGTGTCACCTTGGATGGGCCAAGGTGCCCAGATATTTGGTCAAATGTTATTCTGGATTTTTTTTGTACAGGTGTTTTCTAGGTGAGATGAACATTTAAATAGTAGATATTGAGTAAAGCAGACTACCCTCTGTAAACTAAACTCCCTCCAGGAAGAGGGAATTCTACCAGCAAATGCCTTTAGATGTGAGCTGCTGAGATTTTTCTGTGAGTTTCCAGCCAGTTGGCCTCTATAATCACATGAGCCTACTCCTTCAAATAAATCTCTCTCTCATATACGTGTTGGTTCTGCTTCTCTAGAGAACCCTATACTATTATATAGTAAAAATTTGTTTTTTATTATCATGCAATATTGAAATCCTACTTTTTTGTCTCTCAATATTTCTTGGAAAATATATAGCCAAACAATGTAAAGGGAAATGAAATTGTATAATTTAATATCTAACTATACCTTAAAATATAAAATGATATATAGTTTTATGAAATATATATTGTTACTTTATAAAATATAAAGATACATGAAATATAATATGTTGTAAAGTATGTAATATATGATTATATAAGGATACATGGTTTATACCATATCTATAAATTCTGTGTTTTATGTAATTCATATATGGACATACACATTTTATAAATTAAATCTGACTGCCATTAGTTTATGCAAAAATATTTATTAGAGACATAGATTCTAAATTAGCATCCTGTAGGAAATTAAAGCTATAAAAATAAATTATGTATTTTCTTAGTAATCACTCAAGGAGATAAGTGGTCTACTAGAAAGAAGCAAAAATGGAGAACACAGTTTAAAATATATATGCAGTATAGTAAATTACTGTATTGATATTGCATGTATGTAATACAATGGTTGGTGCTTCTTAGACAAAATTGTTTGATGGGTTCAGTAAATTTTGCAGCAAAAAGAATAAACTGCTTGGTTATTTCATTGTCCATTTTATACCAGATAATGAACGTATAATCTCTTTGGAAACCAGGAAATTACATCTTTATTCAGTGAAATTTCGTCTTAAAAATCCTGTGTATATACAGAAAATAATGTTTTCGTTTATGTAAAGGAGTGTGTATACTCATGCAGTTTGAAGAGAGAAACATAAAGTACTATTAGTTCCTGTTAAGAATCCAGAATCAATCTAATTCAATATGTACTCCCAAACTATCAGAGGTTGCAGGATCATTAATGTTTATTCTACCTACCTTTTTTCCACACCAAAGGAAACACTTTACAATTCTTTAAGAATATTTTCAGAGAGGCTAGCTGAAACTTCCTAAAGTCAACAGGTTTCCTTGCCTTTGTAAAGATTTTTTTTATTTTTTGAAAGATAAACCTAGGCATTCCAAAAAGAGAGGCTAAAATGAGTGACTTTGAAGGCTGCCAAAAAGATGGAGATTCTTCAAGAACAGGGAGTGATTTCAGAAGTACTGAAGATTGTGCTAAGGAGGGGAGAGACTCTGTTCCAAACTTTGACAACATCCTGGAGAGGCAGAAGATGCTTACAGGAAGAGGGCGGCTTCACACCACTTAGAAAGGAAGAATCTGGGGGAGAAAGACTCCCAGCATCAGCGAAGGTGCCCAGATCTGTGGCTTGGGGACATGGCGTGGCCACACTACAGAAGGCTGGCAGTAGACAATGGGCATCTCAGTGCCAACTAGTGGGTGCCCAAGATTAGACAGTCTTGCCCAACTATGTTACTCCACTTAAGACACCCTGACTTCCTCCACAGTAGGCGTGTGGAGTGCAGGTTGAGAGAACTTAGACATGAATCAAATGAAATTGTTCAATAGACCAGTGGAATGAGGTACTCATTATTAAACAAATTAATTTAAAGAAAAATAAGGATATATGGTAACTGTGACATGACTAAATTGATTTATTAGGATTTGCATTTACTGCATGGGTACTATGGATTTTATTTTTAGATGTAGAAACTGAGGTAGACATTGGAAAATTTAAGAGGCTTTCATATGTAAACAACCAGTAAGGGCTTTTCACACCCAATTCTCTCTGAAACCAAATCCAGATTCCTTATCCTCTTGTTTCACTGCTTACAATCCAACTATATTTCTTCTTCAAATTATCATCACAAGGCTAAAAACAAACTCATAATTGAAGCTTTGAGAAAAATTGAATTATAGAAATAAAATTCCTAAGTAATAATTGGGCCATTTTCTTATATTCTGATGAAGGTATATCTTGGAATTATACAAGAGGTAAATTAGTGATATACATACTTCTTTCCCAGACTGAACTGAATAAAGGTCTACTGTAAAATCAGCTGATTTTCCCAAAACAATTACAGTATGTGCATACATACCTTTGAAGATTGGGTCCACATCTTTTTGTATGGTCCAAATTTTCTTCTATTAGTTTACATGTATACTTTAGAATTATTAAATAATCTTTTTTTTGAATTTTTGAGAGCATAGTTGACACACAAGGTTACATTAGTTCTAGTTATAAAACGTAGTGATTCTACAGCTCCATACTTTATGCTATGGTGACAGCTCTGGCTACCATCTGTCACCATGCAAGCTGTTACAATGCCTCTGACTGTCTTCCCTACTCTGTATCTTTTCTTCTCATGAGTTATCAATTCCATAACTGGAAGTCGGATTGAATAATCGCTTGATTGTGATCTTTTTGTAGTCAAATATACTTTTAAAAGTATATTTCTAAAAGAAAGATTTATTTTTTAAGTCATAAAAATAAATTGGTCTCCATGAAATATGACAGTATGTTTTATTGTTACTTCTAGTGGTGAATAATATGCAGCTTAGCTGATTGGAAACCTTCTCTTACTGATCACATTTCATGTACAAAGCCCACCAAGATACCAAAGATAATAATATAAATCTCTACAGAATTTTTAAAAATAAAACAGATAATTAAATAATATATTAAATTATTTGCTCATTTCTGATAATAAATGTATGCCCTAATTATTGACCTTCGGATACCATTTAGAAGGCATAATTTAGAAATTTATAGTAGGGCACCTGGGTGGCTCAGTCAGTTACGTATCTGACTTCAGCTCAGGTCATGATCTCATGCTTTGTGAATCTGAGTCCTGTGCTGACAGCTCAGAGCCTGGAGTCTGTCTTCAGATTCTGTGTCTCCCTCTCTCTCTGTCCCTTCCCCACTCTCACTCTGTCTCTCTCTCTCAAAAATAAATAAATATTTAAAAAATATTTTTAGAAAGAAATTTATAGCATTAAAGACCAAACAATATTCATACACTAATGCCATGCAAAACCAAAATACAGCCTGAGCTTAAAGTAAAAATCAGAAATACTGATCCTATCTTTATTTAAAATTTCATATTTTGTTCGTTATTGGTCTTGGCATCAATTTTTATTTTTATTTTTTAATTAGTTTATTGTCAAATTGGTTTCCATACAACACCCAGTGCTCTTCCCCACAAGTGTCCTCCTCCATCACCACCACCTCTTTTCCCCCCTTCACCTTCCCCTTCAATCCTCAGTTTGTTTTCAGTATTCAATAGTCTCTTAAGTTTTGCGTCCCTCTCTCCCCAACTCTCTTTCCCCCTTCCCCTCCCCCTGGTCCTCCATTAGGTTTCTCCTGTTTCCCTGTTAGACCTTTGAGTGCAAACATATTGTATCTGTCCTTCTCTGCCTGACTTATTTCACTTAGCATGACACGCTCGAGGTCCATCCACTTTCCTACAAATGGCCATATTTCATTCTTTCTCATTGCCATGTAGTCCTCCATTGTGTACATATACCACATCTTCTTGATCCACTCATCAGGTGATGGACATTTAGGCTCTTTCCATGTTTTGGCTATTGTTGACAGTGCTGCAATGAAGATAGGGGTACATGTGCCCCTATGAATCAGCACTTCTGTATCCCTTGAGTAAATCCATAGCAGTGCTATTGCTGGGTCATAAGGGAGTTCTATGGATAGTTTTTTGAGGAACCTCCACACTGTTTTCCAGAGCAGCTGCACCAGTTTACATTCCCACCAACAGTGTGGGAGGGCGCCCGTCTCGCCACACCCTCACCAGCATCTATAGTCTCTTGATTTGTTCATTTTAGCCA
>NC_043702.1:155754007-155754563 GCF_006229205.1 Suricata suricatta | reverse complement strand
GAGTAGCTGCGCTCCCCTGCTAGAACCTCCAAACAAGCTCTCAAGAAAACAAATCCTGAAGTACAGAGACACAAAATGAGACAAAAATCTACAGAGAGAGAGAGAGAGAGAGAGAGAGAGAGAGAGAGAGACTGTTTCGACAGAAAGAACAGAATTACCTCGATGGGACATATTTCAGTACCTCTTGAACCTCCAACCCCATCAGTGAGAATGGGGCTCCAGCAGCAGATGAAATCAGTTATAGAAAGCAAAGGAAGTAGCATTATTGGCACATTTGAGTTGCAATGCATAGACTTTTGAGACTGCATGCAATGGACAAACCATTGTATGCAGCAAGCTCTCTTTGTAAAAAATGAAGTAAATTGAAAAATAAATTCTGGGCCCAGTTCTGGGTTCTCTATTCTATTCCATTGGTCTATGTGTCTGTTTTTGTGCCAATACCATACTGTCTTGATGATGACAGCTTTGTAGTAGAGGCTAAAGTCTGGGATTGTGATGCCTCTCGTTTGGGTTTTCTTCTTCAATATAACTTTGGCTATTCGGGGTCTTTTGTGGT
>NC_043702.1:155690064-155753907 GCF_006229205.1 Suricata suricatta | reverse complement strand
GTGTAGATTGCTTTGGGTAGTAATGGCATTTTCACAATGTTTATTCTTCTGATCCATGAACAGGGAATGTTTTTCCTTTTCTTGGTGTTTTAAAATTTTTTATTTTTATTGCATTGAAACATTTATCCTGATTAGTGAGATTTTTTTGATGTATCCTTAAATTTTACACCAGAGAGCACCTCAGTCTGGTCCTCACCATACCTACACTGTACAAATTCTAAAATGTTGATTGCAATGTCTAGAGAAACCATGTAAAGAGATAATAATCTCTTTGGCTATAAACGTCTATAAAGCAATGGGAGTATACAAAATTTGAGCTAATGTAATAAGTTACATATAGAGTGGCATTCATTTTTGGACTAAAGACTCATTCCCCAATCCCTTCTCTTTCACACATACACAAAGAAATTCACAAACATATTAACTTATTTTTAGAGTTAGTACCAAAATAAGAAGAAACTTGAAATGTTTTGACATACTTTCTGGCTTTTTTATTATTACTCATTTAGGATTTAGAGATTCTCTCAACAATAGTTAACTGAACTATTGATTGCAGCATATCTGAATATTCATTACTTTTATTTTAATAATTCATTAAAAGTCCAATTAGCATCTGTATTTGGAATTTTTTAGTTAGATGGCAGGTGTAAAGTATACCTCATGGAATTTTTAGCCTTTTTTAAATTTCTATACTCTTTGTTTTATAACAATGCAAATACTTCACCAAATCACAAGCCTAAAGGATAGGACTTGGGAATATGTACCATTTGGTATATTCTACGTAGTCATCAGGTAAACAGAGTGAGACTCTGCAAAATACAACATAATGAAAGTCATGCCAGGAAAATCATGCCAGAGTCTTCATATAAATTTATATTCTGAGTGTATTTAATCACAAACAGTAATACTATAGATTTTATAGTACACTATGATTCACAAATTACACTTTTTTTTCTCCCAAATTAAGTAACAACTTTAGAAGTGAAGTGTGGATAAATTGTTACTATTTGATTTATTAGAAAGCTGGCAGGAAGCCTCCTGAAGGTCACATGAGAGACACATCATATTACGTTCTCTACAAAATGTGAATCAACATTTTGTTAGATGCATGTGATGCCAAGTTTGCAGACTCAGTGCACGCAGTAGGTTCAGTTTCCTAATCCAGCAGAACAGCCCAGCATTTGGTAAATCAGAGAGATACATAGTCAAAATGGGAGGGCTGAGATGCTCCAAAACAACCTCTCATATCCTTGCCTCTGTATCTCATCAGTTCTAAAAGTAAAGGCAGAAGTACAGCGTAAAAATGTCTCTGGCTAAATAAAAGTCTTCCATGGAAGGAAGAAGGAAAGCCTTCACATAGTCTCTTAGTATTAATATTACACAAGTTGCTGCATGTAGTTATCTAATGTCACCTGGAAGCTTTGAGACAGAGATCCTGAATAGTGAGATAGAAAGACCATACACTTTTGGTGCACCTGGGGACTCAGTTGGCTAAGTGTCCAACTCTTGATTTCAGCTCAGGTCATGTCTCACAGTTCGTGAATTCTGGCCCCACCTCGGGCCTGTACTGAGATCTGTACTAACAGTGCAGAGTCTGCTTGGGGTTCTCTCTGTCTCTTTCTGTCTCTCTCTGTCTGTCTCTGCCCTTCTCCTGCTCACCCTCTCTCTTTCAAAATAAAAAACTTCTTTTTTAAAAAAGAGAAAGGAACTGACAAAAGAGAGAGAGAGAGAGGAAGAAAGAAAGAAAGACCAGAGACTTCGTAACGTGGGGGAGGGAAGGAGCCATTTCTAGACTTGTCCAGGATGAAGCCGGACCATTCATTTTGCCCAAGAGACGGGAGTGACAGGATTGAAGCAGTAAAAGAAAAACAAACAAAAACAGTTATCATCTGCCAATTTTTCAGTTTTTCAAAGACTTATGTATACTGTGGACAACTAAACCCTCTAAGATATTTTCTATATTAATTAAAAATATTATTATTATTCCATCAAAAGTTTTTATGTCCACAAATGCACATCCTTCCTTTGTATACCCAAGAAACAAACATTGCTGCTTCTCTTTTAAAAATTTATTTCTTCATGTCTGTGCTAGATTTAATCTCATCTTGGAGTATCATATTCTTACATAAATTAAACATTCTTCCCAGCCATGAAAGTTGGAAACATAAGACTCATCTAGGCTTTTTTCTTTTTCTTTTTTCCCCAACAAATAACATGCTAAATCCTCTTCTTGGTATAATGTATTTTATTTTTGTATTTACTAATTACCTCATTCCCAAACCCACTACCTTCTTCAATTCCCCGTAAGTTACTGTAATGTGCATCTTCTCTGATCCACTTTGTGTACAGTTGCCACATTTTCTTTGTGAAACACAATTCTACTCATGTCACATCTCCATTCAGAAACCTGGAGCAATTTTCCATTGCCAGATGAAAAATATGCTACTGCAGACTGACTTCAGAAGAGCTTTACTACTGGACAACCTAACTTTCCCACCATGTTTCCCATTGTTTTTCCAGTCACTATGCTTAAGCTAAACAGAATGAGTTTTCCACATTTAAAAAATTTTGTACATTTGCTCATAGGATTCAATACTCCTGAAATGTCTCTTGTGACCTTCTTTAATTAGCTAATTCCTATTCCATGTTTTAAGAGCCATCTCAAACCAATGTCATCTGAAAGGGATGCTTTTCCTAACCCTGTGAGACCCTTCCTTAGAATCTCCACAGTGGCTTTTTTATAGAATATGCTCCTTATGTTGTGGTCGTTTATACATTTCGCATTCCCAACAGAATTAGAAAAATCTTAAAAAGAGTAATTTTGCTGATTCATAGCGTCCTGAATGAAACCATGTACTATGTAGAAATCAAATGGAACTTGGTTAAACTTCTAAAATAATCGCCTGTTACATCATTAATGAGTTAATACAGTCAAAGTGATTTCTTTGAAAATCACAACAAACAACTTATATATGTTTTTTTTCGTTCATCCATTTGTTAATTTTGCATATTTTGAGGATAGAGTACTGAACAAAACATGTGTTGGTCTCTAGAAAGAAAAGCCTAATGAAAAAAGGAAGAAAAAATAAGTCCAAGAAGTTGTCATTTATATTATGATGGTGAAGGAAATCAACTCAAATTCTGACAGGAAGCAAAGTATCTATCTCCCCAGATTCTGCTCACAAATACAAGATAGTATTCAATCTATGATACATTTTAATTTTTTTAATGTTTTTTAATTTATTTTTGAGAGACAGCGCAAGCAAGGGAGGGTCAGAGAGAGAAGGAGACACAGAATCCGAAGCAGCCTCCAGGTTCTGAGCTAGCTGTCAGCGCAGAGCCCGACGCAGGACTTGAACCCACAAACCATGAGATCATGACCTGAGCCGAAGCTGGACGCTTAACTGACTGGACCTCCTAGGTGCCCTTCTATGATACATTTTAAGTCAAGACATACATATTATCTTCTTTTTAAATAGAATTAATTATCACAATATTCTAATACAATGCTTGAACAAATATGTTGTGCTTTGCCTTTGTCATCCATGTGAGATTAACATAATTTCAGGATTCGGAAGCACAGAGCAAGAGGAAAAGACATAGAAGAATGGTCAGGAAAGGCTATTTAGGCTGAATAATAAGGAAAAGTTAAGCAGTTACAACCATGGAGAGAAAAGTAAATGTAGCAAAATTTTGGAAATAAAGTACTTCCTATGACCACACCTAAGGGTGCAAAGGAGAGAAAGACAGGATGGAACATGATACCAAGGCACAGAATTGACAGGCATTGGTGTCTGATTATGGGAGGGAAGAAAAGAAAACTACACATCAGAGGGGTGGAAGCAGGTGTCTTCCGTGCGTACAAACACACATGCAGTTTACTTTTCATATTCTTCATAGCTTCTCTCTTATGAAATATGATAGAAATATTAACACTCTTTGTTTCCAGGCAAAAAATAAAATGATTTCAACTTTCTTTCCTGCTACTTACACCATCCCACTAGTGCATCTTTTCAAAATGCATGTCTTCAAAAATACTATGTCATTTTTGATCCGTTTGTATTTTGTTACATTTTCATTACTTTCATATTAATTAGATTCAATAACCCCTTGGGAACAGCAGCCACATCAAGAAGTTTGGTATGTAGATTTTCTTAAAATGCCAGAGTGACTTGGTTTATTGTTTAAATTCCATCTTTCTTCTGAAAAGAAATTTAAGAGGTTCCAAGAAATATAGTTCAGTGCTGTGTTCTCAGTTGTCTTTCAATGAGTGGTGCTTGACTAATTTAGAGGGAAGATAAAAACTAAAGATGAATCTGAAGATGGAAAATTATCGAGAAAGTAGGCACCTGTGGCGCTTCATAAATCATCTGGGAGAATTTGCAGTGAAATTTACTTTTACATAATGTATTAATCAGTTGATAGGCGAGGCTACTCTAATAAAGATATTTCAAAATTCAATGACTCGACCAACTATGACATTTACTTATCCCTCACATATCTGTCCAGAGATGAGCAGCTCAGATTCTATTCAGAATCCTACTCCACATCATCCAGAGACCCCGATAGCTTTTCTCTTGTCTCTCAGCCTTATCACACCTATGATCCAGCCAGTAAGAAGAGACAGGAAAAATTGGAGGACAAGAAATTCTTTCATAAAATTATGATCATCCTCACTACTTCCATTTGTATCATCTTGACCTGCTTCCACTTACATGGCTGCACCTGACTGCAAAGACAGGTAGCAATTTGCTCAGCTAAATCTCATGGATTGCATTATAAAGAGAAGAAAAAGATAGAGGTGCTTTTAGGAAGTTTGTAGACACCAGCACACAAATTGACATCTCAAAAAAATAAAAAACTAAACTACAGGAAGACACAGCAAAGCTCCTTAGCTGGTAAACATAAATACACGGGGAATTTAAGAGAAAAACAATCCAAATAATATCTATATGATGATGGACTCCAAAGCTATTGATTTTTACTGAGAAGAAAGAAGTAGAAGTCACTGTAGCATGCTCTCTGAATATATCAATGCAGTATGGCCTTCTGGCTAAAAAGATTTAGAATACCATGAGCAATGAGAAATAGAATGTAATTTAACCTTAAAAGAAAATATCTTAAACTGGACAATCAAAGTACCAGAAATAGTGATACACCTTAAAATCTTGAAAAGGTGATAAATAGGAAAGATAGAAGAAGTACTTCACATAAAGGACAGAAAATTGATAGCATTTGTTATTCCAAAACTGAAAAAAGGTTACATTTCATAATATCTTCTACACAGTAATGAATGGTGCACTTGTAAGAGTCTATTAAAGGAAAATTAAGGTTTGGGGGGGACCTATTGTTGGCATCCTGGGACTGTCATAGGTGACTTCCTCAGTCAGAATGCTTTCAAAAGTATCCTTTTAGTATCAGTGTCAGAGACAAATATTGGGATTAATGAACCAAAAATATGACTTTATATTTGAAAGATATTGCTAAAGAGTGTGTGTATAAATCACAGTTCTCTTGGTTAATCCTCTATATCATTAATACTGTTATAGTCTTGTGTTTTACAGATAAAATGAAGGTAATCTAAAGAATGTGATTAGAACTCAAATTTTAATGTTTTCCCATTTTTTCTTAATCTAATATACTGTTCTATTAGAAATATACTACCTTTAAAGAGTTAAGCAATGATATTGACCCAAACAAATTTTTAATAAAAATTTCTGTCCTTTAAATGAAAAGGAAAAATTTATATACATATTAATTATAACACATTTCAATTGAAGTAATAAGTTTTCCACTGAAGTTTAGTGGCAAAAGTTTTGCATCTTGAAGTTGCATATTTGCTGTTTTGATTAGATGCTCATCCTCCTTAAAACAAAATATAGTATCATCACTGTTTTGAAATAATGATAATTTGTCTGGCTCACTTTCCATCCATGCAATGCTCTGAGCCATTTTTGCCTAGGAGTCAGAGCCTTCCTCTGAGAAGCTCTTCAACATACTATCCCGTGTTACAGCAGCATGCTCTTCCAGAGAGATAGGAGAGATTGGGAGAAAAACAGAAGTGTAGAACAGTTTCAATAAAAGCAAGGCTCTTGTATTATTGTCCTTAACTTCCCATTGAGCCTATAGTTTTATCTTTGACCCCTTATTTATTCCATTCAATAAACTAACCATAATTGTTCAACATAGTAAGATTGGGTAAAGCAGGATTCTGGCCATTTTGAGCACTTACAAAGTACTGGTACAGTGTCAGAAGCTCTGCATATGTTACAGATCTTTTCAATTGCACTAAATCTTGCCAAGGTAGAGCTATTAATGCTCTTCTCTAACAACTGAGGTTAAGCAAAGCTCAGCTTGCCCATGTGCAGATAGAAATTAAGTGGTAGGGCTGTAATTCCCAAAGAAGAATTGTGAGTAAGTTGTAATGCACCCACACAAGAGAAAATAAAGCAGAAAAGCTAGCTATATAAATTTGAGCGTTTAAAAAAACATTTTACTATTTCTTGCTAGATTTCGTACATTCTGCTTCTCCAGACGGAGCTCTTGATTAGCAGACCAGAGTGTTTTTGTGTGAAATTTTTGTTGTTTTATAGCAGCAACAATTCAAACAGCCAGTAGAATGTAGAAGGTACTTGTTAATGTATTTTAAATTGCTGACAGGTGAATGTGTTGGAAGGCAGGGCGTTGCTTTGGAACCATAAAGACTACCCAAATCTTTTGTCCTTATTTCCTGCTTTTCCAGGGGATAAACCAAGGCTCAGAAAGGTCTGTGCTCTTCCACATCGTTCAGATGTAAGTGGAAGAATGGGGATGCTCACTCATGTCTTCTAGGTCTGGCGAAGTTCCCACTACATTAGCTTCTTGTACATCAAAACAGTACTTTCAAACGGCATATTATAGTTCCTGCCTTTACTAACTTTAAGAGTGTCTCCTCTATTTGGTCTCTCGACTCCCTCTTGCCAGAGAGTAGCACACCAACTCAAATTTCAGGGAGCTCCAAGAAGCATATTTTCCATGACAGGGTCTTGACCATTAAATTACCTTCACTTTTCTTCTGACAAAATTCAAGTTTATTAAGTTTCAAGATGTTGCCCAAGGACTATGGCTAAATAGAAGAGAAAGATTTATGCTTATAAACAGTTATTTTTCCTTTATTGTGTAAGAAATCTCAAGAGAAACATCGCATAACCTAGAGAACAAGAAAATGAAATTTTAAAATAAAGTATGAGTTTCTCTAATAATCTTCCTTACCTCTATTGTTCAAAATAATGTGTGCATGTGTGCATCTGTGTGTAGCATACATAAAGTATATATAAATGTAAATTTTATGTACACATTTGCAAATATATACATGTAATTTACATATACTATATATACATATCTAACCCCCCCTTCTTGCTTTTATATAGTTTAGCAACATAAACAAAACCTAACTCTTTGTAATTGTGTGTCCAACTTTTGATGGAGAAAACTAAGAGAATAAATGTTAGCTCAGTCTCTCTGTTCCCAATTGCAGTAACAACTACACGCCTGAAAATGTTTTTAATATTCACCTTTTGGGGCACCTTGGTGGCTCAATCAGTTGAGCATCTGACTTTAGCTCAGGTTATGACCTTGCTGTTTGTGAGGTTGAGCCCCACGTTGGGCTTCCTTCTGTCACTGTGCCAGAGCAGAGGCCCACTTCAGATCCTCTGTCCCCCCTCACTGCCCTCCCCTGCTTGTGCTCTCACAATAAACAAATATTAAAAACATATATATTTATATATATTCATTTTTTATCCTCTACCTATTAATCAACTCAGAAAACCCCTCTAAATAATGTTTTCAGACTATAATATTGAAAAATTTGAGACGGGGAAGGCCTGCGTGGCTCAGTTAGTTGAGCGTCCAACTTTGGCTCAGGTTATGATCTCATGGTGCCTGAGTTCGAGCCCCGCATTGGGCTTTGCAGTGATAGCTCAGAGCTTGGAGCCTGCTTCAGATTCTGTGTCTCCCTCTTTCTCGGTCCCACCCTCACTCATGCTCTGTCTCTCTCAAAAACAAACATTAAAAAAAGTTTTTAAAAATTTGAGACCGGTACCTATTAAACTATTCAAACCTTTAAATACATAAATTATTCACATATTTAGTTATGGTGTCACCTACAATGATAAAAAAGCTTTAGTCAGCGTTACTAAAGGTCCTGACAAGTGACCATGTTTGAGGAGGAACAGCCCAAAGCTCACTTCCTAAAGACCAGGAAACTACAGCTGAAAATAATTATTTACATTCATTCAATTTTGAAAAATGAAAAAGATGTGGTTTTTAGCTAAGTCTCAATTGTGTATTTTAAAAAAACGAAAAGAACATGTAAACTGAACATGACCTAGGTGATGTGTGTGTTATTGAATGAATGCCGTGCTAGAAGAAAATGAGCATGAGGGAAAAGACTGTGGGAACCTCATTTTTAAATGTTTCTCTCATAGGAAAGACTCTATTACTCATTATTATTTTATGTGCCTATTACAGAAAATATAAGCAATCTGTATTTGTGCAGCTAGGTAATAATTCTTTCCAAAATATGTTGAAAAGAGAGATGGAGTGACATCTTTTGCAGCATCCTTAGAGAAACATTTCTCTCCAGGGAGTTACAAGAATTGCAGCTAATGACATTCTGATGCATATCTTTGGGTACACATGTGTACGCAATTCTCTTGGAGTTATCAGATCATAGGTTATGTTTTGCATATGTTCAGCTTTAAAAGATACTTCTGAACAATTTTCCAAAAATGGTTGGAACTACTTACACTTCCAGCAGAGCTGTATGAGAGATCTGTTGCTCTATGAGGGCCTTGCCTACACTGGATATTGCCATTAAAAAAAAAAAAAAACTCTAGACCCTGTAGTGAGTGTATAGTGGTTTCAAGTGTTACTTCTCTGATGACTAATATTGACGGTCATCTTTCCACATGCTTATTGGCCATTTAGATATCCTCTGTTATGAAGTGTGCTTGCTGACCTCTTTTACCCACTTTTTTTTAGCTGAGCTGAATGTCTTTCTTGATTTGTATGAATTCCTTATATGTTCTGCATGCACATTTTTTGTCAGGCTATATATAGCAGATATTTTCTCCTACTCTGTGATTTGCATTTTCTTTAACTCAGTGAGGTTTATTAAAACACATTCACACACACAATTATTTTATACATAGATAACAAAAAAGTTTTCTGCATGATGACAGATAATCATAAGTAAGAAAGGAACCATGTTAAGTTCCTGGTATATAGTAGGAGCTTAATAAATATGTCTTGAATTAATCAAAAGATGACAACACACATTTCAGTTCTGTTCAATGAGGTTCTTATCCAAATATTGCCTCAATATTTTGTTCAACACAATAATAGCAGCTTTCTAAGGGAAAAGCATCAAGAAGAAGAAATTTTTTGAAATATCTCAGGACTCTGCATTTCCCACTGACAAAAGAAGACAAGCATTCCCTACCCTTCCTAAGAATTATAAAGAACTATTAATAATTTTTTGAATTATCAAATTATCAAAATTTTGAATTATCAAAATATACCACATACTATTTTGCTTTTAATATTATTTCTTTTTTTTTTCAAGTAGGCTTCACACCCAGCACAGAGCCCAGTGTAGGGCTTGAACTCTCAACCCTCATATCAAAACCTGAGCTGAGATCAAGAGTTGGACACTTACCCAACTGAGCCATCCAGTGCCCCTACTTTTAATATTATTCCTAACTCAGAAAGATGTGTTTAATGAAACAATGAGTGTATAAAAATAGTAAATAGTAAAAAAGGGCATTTAAAAACAGCTGTATCCATTGGAAGTGTTTAAGACTTTAGAATGAGACTAATGAGTTCAATGTTCAACTTATGTTTAACAGATATAACATGAAGACTACTCCATTACCATACCAGCATTTATAATTTAAAAAATAAAGCCCTATTTGCAAACTGTCTTGGACAGTGTTCCTGGATATTTTTTTAAGTCACTTGAAACCTGAATGAAAATCTCCATAGCAGACGTAAAAGTGATAAAGCACTATATACATGAACACTTTCTCTTGAACTTTGAAAATTGCTCAGTTGAAGGAATATACATAAATCCATATAAACAAAGCAAGCATTTTAAGAAGTCATTTTAATTTTGTGAATACTTCCTATAGCTCTTAAATATTTCAATAGTTGCAATCAATTAAAGAATCTATTAACATTTCCTATTGTCAACTCTATCATGTCATAAATATATATTACTTCTCAAGGTGAAATCATAAAAAGGACCATTTGAGGAATGATACATTCCTTTAAAAACTAGCTTTTTAACAGTGACATAAAACAAGTACGCTGCAATAACATCACTAATATGGTCAACCACTGACATCTATTGGCAAAAATAAGCACACAAGGTTTGGTTAACTTATAAATGCACACAGGATTTTTTTTATTGGCTTGAATTTAATATAATACTTATTTAGAAACCAATATTAGGCTTCATTCAGTTAAGTTGTGTAAGGACATAGAGACTATTTAAAATCTATAGCCCTAAAAACTGAAGTTAGGAATTAAAATGACTTTATTTTTTTCCTCATAAGATTACAAATTAGAGAGAAAGCCAATGTTGTTGTTGTTCTAACGAAACATCTGGTTTTAGGTTTGGAAAACTTTATTTTCTAATTTGCCAAAATGTTAGTTAAGCTTAGAAGTGCATGATATTCTTAACTTAAAAAAAAAGAGAAGAGGAGTACTGAGTGGCTCAGCCGGTCAAGTGACTGACTCTTGGTTTCAGCTCAGGTCATCATGGACTGAGCCCCTCATCCAGCTCCACATTGACAGCATGGAGATTCTCTCTTGGGACTCTCTCTTCCTCTGTCTCTCTTGCTCTCTCAAAATAAGGAAACAAACTTTTTTTAAAAAAAAATGAAGAAATAAGAAAAATAAAGGAAAGAAAAGATGTCTTCTTAAATTTTCATGCAAATTAGATAATAGTTTCATATCTTTGTACACTTTCATGGGCTTTTCATTGTCTTTACTCCATCCTCCCCCAACCACTGCTCCCCTACTAATTAGCACTTCCTTGACTCTAATCCAGATATTTTAAGACAGTGGTGCATTAGCAAGGTGCCATTGCACCAGCAAGATTCTGGATATATCATCATCAATTTATACATTCAGCAAATATCTTTTAAATCTCTCTACATACTGTAAACTGTTTTAAGTTCTGTGATTCAAAAATAAACACTACAGACAAAAATTCCAGGCTACCTGGAGTTTTCCATTCAAGTAGTGAGAGAAAATAAGCAGGAAAAAAAATGAAATAAATGGCATAGTAAGCCATGGTGATAAGTGTTATTTCATATATGGAGAAAATAATACAAAGAAGGAAGATAGGTAATTAAGTGGGAGACAGGCTTCAGTAGGTTAAAAAATGAACTAAATGGTATAGTAGTAGGCCATGGTGGTAAGTGTTATTTCACATATAGAGAAAATAATACAAGGAAGGTATAAATAATATAAGGAATGGTAATCAGGTGAGAGACAGGCTTCAGTAGGTTAGCCCTGCTAGATGTAGTTGTCAGGTAAGGCGTCACTTGATGTTTGGGCAAACCAGTTGAGGTAGTATATCATAAAGATTGCTATGGAAGAAATCTCCAGAAAGAAGGAAAAGCAAATATAAAGATGCTGAAAAAGAAGGATGCTCCTGAAGATAGAAAAGCAACATGTAGGTCATGAATGTAGCTAAGGGGAGTAAGCAAAATGTTGTGTAATAGAAGATAATGTCAGAGAGATGATAAGGGAAGAAATTCTGTAGGGACATTCAGTCCACTCTAGAGCATGGCTTTAACTCTCAGTGAGATAGAAAGCCATGGGAAGGATTGAATAGAGGAGGAATATGATCTGACCTACTTTTTCTTTTTCTTTTTTAAAATCATTTATTTTAGAAAAAGAGAGAGAGGCAGAGAGGGGAAGAGAGAGAATCCCAACTGGGTTCCATGCCATTAGCACAGAGCCTGATGTAGGGCTCAAACTCACAAATCCCAAGAACATAACCTGAGCTGAAATCAAGAGCTGGACAGGTAGCTGACTAAGCCACCCAGATGCCCCTAACGTACTTTTCAAAAAGTCATCATCCAGCTTGCTGGCTTGAAGATAGAATGCCGAAGTAGAGGCAAGGAGATCACACAGAGAAGACTGCGGGAATCCACGGGGAGTTTCCAACGGCACGGTGGTGGTGGAGGTGAGGGAGTCAAAAAACGGTGGTGAATCTCTTGGAAGTAGAATCAAAGGCTCTGGTAACTGATTGGAAGAGGGGTGTGAAAGAAAACCATAATCTAATAAAAGTCTTCACAGCCAAAATGATTCCCTCTCTGCAAAGAGCAGAAAAAAATCCTAACGAGAAAGCTAGGAATTGCTCTTTCTGTACTTGCACTTAAATGTGTGACAGATTCACACAGTGAAAGAATCTAAGAATGGTCTGAAATCAAGGACAATGAATTACTTCTTTCACAGGATATCCTTGGCCATAATTGCTGCAACTGAAAAGTTTATTATCTTTCCAGACATATATCAGACACATAATAAAACACATGATTTCAATTTATAATACTCTAGTATTAAATTGTTCCCTATGAGCATTTACGAAATCTGTTTTCCTAAAACTCCTTCTCAAGTCACAAGAGATTTATTATTAGAACTCCAGTGCCACTTAACTATAAAATTACAATTAACAATACTTTTTCATAAAACACAATATGGCTACCTAATTTATTAGAGCATCAGTACTATATTATGAAAGGGGTAAAGATGATCAATGGTAACACATTTCAGTTCAATAGTGTCTGTAAGTTGGACATCTGGATTTGTTCCAAAGGCATTCTGTTGGCCAAGTTACCTGATAGCCACCTCTGCATCAATTATGAGACCCACGTATGTAATCAGCAGCTCCACATGAAGGCACTCTGGGTGGCACACTCTAATTTCCTTGTATTTCCTCCAACTCGTTTTTGTCCAGCTAAAAGTGGCAATAAATCCTCTCACAAGCTATTACTTTCTCTATCCACTGTATGCAGATCATTTTAGGAAAGTTCCAAAAAAATTTTCCATCCTTCACATTTTCCTGAAGTTTTTGGCAAAATAATTTGTATTCAAATACCTACTCCTTTACTGGATCTTTTGTCCATTCTCTTTTACAACATTGTTTCTGAAGTTCACTCTTGGCTCTTTTTGATCACTGTATTCATTTTAACTTCATGCACTTAAATTACTCAATTCTAAGTGCACTTATCTTGGAAATAAAAGTCCTTTAAAAATATAATCTATTATCACATAGCATGACTCAAAATGTAGGTGGTTCCCTTTAAACCCGTATTTTGTGTGTGCTTGTGCGTGTGTGTGTGTGGACTCATTCTTATCAGGAGCTTTAAAATTTTCTTCTTTTCTTGGTTCTGACCTTCCATTTTCAATATCCTTTGCTTCTCACTGGATTGTGAATGTGCCCTTTCCCTATGTCTGAAAATCTTTCAACCTTCACCATTCATTCTAAGAATCAGCAATATGTTATGTTTTTATAGAACCTTTCTTCCAGGGAACAGAGAGTGTTTCATATATATTACCACATTCATCCTTAAAATTTCTCTCACAACACCCATAGCCCTGGCTAAACTATGTCTCAGCTGAAATCTCAATCCGTATCTTTAGTTCTTCCTTCCTTGACTGCTTTTCCTATAAACTCTGTAAATCACATTTTCAGAATCCTGCATCTGTAGAAAATAAGCATAATTCTATCACTCAAATGACTCTTCTTTCTAACCTTGTTCATAGGATTCACCATCTTTATTTCAAAACTTTACCCCAGTCTTCCTGGACTACATTAGGTTACTAAGGTCCTACTACTTCTCTCTGGGATTTTTTTTCCTCTCTCCTCAAAGTGAAATAAACTGAGATGATACCATGTTTGTATTTGTTTTTTTCTTCACCATATCACTTATCTTTCCTCCAAATTGCAGTTGTGTCACCTTTAAATTTATTTTCCTTTCTACTAATGATTAAAATGCATATTCTAAGTTTATTTTGATGTTTATGTACATACTTAATTCATGTTTTAAAATGCTGGTCCCTTAGTGGTAATAGCCAGAATTTGTTAATGTTTACTGTGAAGCAGTCACTTTGGTAAATGCCCATGTGGCTTGCCTTGTCTAATCCTTACTGTAAGCATAAGGTCTCAGTCATATTTTCTATAGATTAGTGATAGAAAAACTAAGGTTTTCAAAGGTTATACAGCTTGCCACTGTTTATACACAGTAAGTGGCTGAACATGGACTGAAGTAGACAAAACATATCAGTATTTATCACTCTACTCTGTCTCTACACAATCATCTTAGCTTGAAACTTTTTTAAAAAAGCAACAATATTACTTTTTTCAGAATTCATCAATTACCTATAAAATACTGCTTTGGGGACCATAGTCTTGGCTCCAACTGGTTCAGAAAACCAATCTAAAATCTGATTATTTACTTAGATAGGATTACCAGTACTCAAATGTAAACATTTTTTAGACTTAAAATAAGCCATTATCTTTAACCAGACTTAAAATAATTAATTACCTTCAATATGTATTTTTAATTAAAATAAACCATTAGAGAAAACTTAAGATGAAAGTATTATCCTATAAAAGATATTTCTTCTAGTTTTATTTCCCGAGTTATCCAGTTCTCTGTCTTGTTTTATTTTTCTTTGTGAAATGGCCTATTTATACTAGTTAAAGCAAGTCTGTTAGAAATGGTCTACTTCTTTACATGGCACTGGTTTTTCCCTTTGACTTCTCTTTTTTAAATTTTTTATTTTAAATGTTTTTAATGTTTATTTATCCTAGAGAGGGAAAGAAATAGAGAAGGGAGGGGCAGAGGGAGAAGACACAGAATCTGAAGCAGGCTCTGATAGCACAGAGCCTGACATGGGAATTGAACTCATGGACTGTGAGATCAGGACCTGAACTGAAGAGGGATGCTCAACCACCTAAGCCACCCAGGCACCCCCCTCTTTGACTTCTTAATCCTAAGAACTTAATCAACATTTCATGTGAACTGGTTTCTTTTCATGCTCATTTTGCCTCAGGCACCTTGGGGACAAAACCACCATGTTAAGTATACAGACATTGGACAAAAGCAAAAATTAATAATCTAACTTTAAGCATTGTTTGGGTGAAGCTAATGTTGGGTTAAGTATTTTCTGTTGTAGATGTATCACATTTCAAATACTAGACACATATAACATATTTAACACAGTAAAGAAAAATGCCAAATGAACTACCCAATAAAGGAATAGGAATATATCTCTTCAGACAGGTAATAGTTAAATAATCTGAGGGTATGTGAGAAAGAAAGGACTATTTGAACTAAAGTTCCAAAAGATCAAAACTAAAAATGACCAACTAATTTATTTAGTTTTTTGACGTAACATTAGTGTTATAGCATGAAGATAGGCCATATTCCATAAATAAATCAGTAGTGCCTCTAAATACTTGAATAGGATGGGCATTAAAGATGATCTCATTACACAACTATTTTGTTGATACAAGAAAGATTCAAATCATCTGGCATAGGAAGTGGTTATTCTTTCCTCTTTCACAACTTCAAGTGCATCTTTCTGATTTTAGGCTCATTAAAAATATTTTTTAATGTTTATTTAACTTTGAGACATAGTGTGAGCGGGGGAGAGGCAGAGAGAGAAGGAGACACAGAATCTGAAGCAGGCTCCAGGCTGTGAGCTGTCAGTGCAGAGCTCCACCAGGGGCTCGAACTCATCGACCGAAAGATCATGACCTGAGCCAAAGTTGAATGCTCAACAGACTGAGCCACCCAAGCGCCCTTAGGTTCAATTCCTTAAAAAAATTACTATGGTGTGACAATTTCACTTCAAGTTACTTAACAAAGATGCTGTTTATGCATTAAAAATTAGTTCTGGATTAGCTAAAATCAGAAAAAGAGTATAAAGCTTTCAAGCATTTTCTATGTCCTTCATATAAGCTTTGAATCATTGACACTAAAGACTATGGGCCATGCAGGGGGGTCTCGGTGGCCCAGTTGATTAAAAGACTGACTTCAGCTTAGGTCATGATCTTGTGGTTTGTGAGTTCAAGCCCCGTGTTGGGCTCTGTGATTAGAGCTCAGAACCTGGAGCCTGCTTTGAATTCCATGTCTCCCTCTGTGTCTCTGTCTCTACCACCTCTCCACCCTGGCTCATGCTCTTGTGTGCTCTCTCTGTCCCAAAAATAAATAAACATTAAAAAACTTGTTATGCTATGAGCCATGCAGATGTCAAATAAAAAATAAAATTTCCATGCAAACATTTATACCATATGAAAGCCATGCAAATGCTGCTTTCAGAAGAAGAAAACATACTTGTTTCGTTTTGTTTTCTCAAATTAAATCCTTTCCTCAGAGTACAATTGCAAAGTAAAAATTTACATGTTTTTGACTGAAAAAATAATTTACATATCACAAAGTAAGTGACTTCACAATATGAGGATTTCAGCACACTGACACGTTTAGGTGCCACGTTATTAAAAAAGACACTCAGATAGTCAAGGTTATTGTTGAATTTGATTTATTATACGTTGGATGGAAACATCACCAAATTCTTCACATTAAAACTAAGTAAAACAGAAAACCTTGAGTATGGAATGGATTCAGTGGTGTTTAGATAGTCAACTTAGCCTCAAAAATAATGCAGTTATATGAACATTGTGCAGGAAAGAATATATACATATGATAGGGAATATGTCAATATAGAAAAGTTAGCATTTGGAAAAGAAATCATCTAAAAGAAGCACAGATTCTTTCATCCATCCTGTCAACAAAGAAGGAATCAAGAGAGCAAGAAGGAGAGCATTTCATTTGTGTGAGTATAAAGAGATTTAAAGTTCGTTATATAAATGAATTTGTTAAAGATTAAAATGATGCCATTTAAAAATAAAAATGCCAAATATTAGATCCTATTCATCAAATTCAGCAAGTTTAGAATCATAAAAAGAACAACTTTTCATAGCTATTCATTTGGGAACATTTGCACAAAATAATGTATTGTCACAGATAGTCAGTGAACTGACACTGTGCCAAGTAGCCTTTGATTCAAATTTGTAAAAGAGTAAGATGAACAAAGGATATCAGACTCCACAGGGAGAAAAAAAAGAGACAAGACATAGGATCATAGAACCCATAGAATTTTAAAGCTAGACGGAATGTAAAAACCTATCTCATCCTTCTCCTATATCCTGTGTCTTTTTAGAAAAGCAACTAGAACAGAGAATAATAAGACCTAACTCAAGGACTGATTACCATGCTATAAAGTAATAATTGTATAAATGAAGAAAATGTAAAAGGCTATATTTAGCACACAAAAGCATATTAAATATAAAATTACTCCCTATATTCGCATTTATATAGAGTTGAAATAACTTAGGCAGAACTCAAAAGGATAAAAGTACTACTTTTACAATTTCTAAAGTTTAAAGATATACTGAAACTAGGATTTTCACTATCCTTCCATGATGTATTTTAAAAATAATTTTGAAAAATCCATGCTCATGCCATCTTGAATAAAATCATGTCTTATGAAATGTGTCATTTTTTTCAAGATAATTTATACATTTTTAAATGTGCAATTTAGAAAGATTTTGGTAGGAAGAGTGCACATTCCAAACTCAAGAAGTGGTGTCAGTTTATTTGTACCCTGACCAGTATATGATTCAGATGAGTACATATACACATGTTAGCGGTTTGTACCATGCTCGACAGTTTATGACATCAAATGCTGACAGTTCTATCCTTTGTTTGTTTGTTTCCATTGTCTCTAAAATTTATCATATTATAAAATACCAATAAATGTTACTATCTCCACCGTATATCTGCTTTTTAAAAAATTCAATGTCTTGCTATTTATAGACACTGTCAAAAAATAGTATTATCTATAAAACTTGCTCATTAAACTTAAAAATGTCAAGTATGCCTTTGGGTTTTTAAGGGGACACTACAATTTTCCATTTGATTTGAAAATAAATCAAGCAGCTACAGCATTCTCAAAGTAACACTATTAATTACTTCTGCTAATTACTTCTGAGCCGAATGAATGCTTTGTGGGGAAGGAGCAAAGCAGTCTCCTATGTGGTTTGATTTGAGGAACATCACAGAATCTCATCCCATCAGCCTGCCTCTACCTCTCCCCCTTCTTGGGGCTGCACTCTAACCACCCCAGAATAGCAAAATCTGTCAGGACGTTTGTGCTGAGCTCTAGTCTCTGTCCTGGGCCTTCTGCAACATTGTCCTCTCCCAAGATTAGTCTTCTAGCAGAAGAGAAGTATTTCTAAAAGAAGAGACAGTCTTGTGCCAAGCATAATTTACTTCCTAGTTTTGGCTGGGTTAGTTCTGTCTGTACTGGTGGGTGCCACCGTCCAGGAGACTTCCTGGAACCTAAACTGATGGTGATTCATCACTATCTTAGCTGCTCCAGCTTCAAAGAAAAATTATATATTGAAATAATAAGAATTTTTTTCTTCAACAGTTTTTTTGACACTGGAATTTTGAAAATGTTCCTTTCAAGTGCTAACACAGACCCTTAATAACACTTTGTCACAATCACCATAAAGACATGCAGGTCATTTTTACTTAAAGGAAAATGGAAGACAGAAACAATGTTTGAACATAGTCATAAATAGACAAAGATGAGGATAGAGTTCCAACAATATTAAAACTACAACAAACTTTTTACCATGAAAACACATTTTCAACATTTTTTTATCAATTTACTTTAAAATGCTTGATTTCTAGGAAAATTAGTCTCAATTTAATATGTAAAACATATTTTCTACTTTTGCTGCTTTCTATAGATTATTTAAAAACAAGAAAATACAAGCATAAGAACTTGGTATTTGGGAAGAATTTCACATGAACTTTTCCTAAGTCTGACTATGCATGCAATTTGCCAAGATGAGATAAACACCTGGGTGTTTAGCAAATTTGCCTCAATCTTTTCATCTTTATTTTTATTTAGGAATGGAACCATTAAAATGAGACATTGTGTTTATGTAAGAAAAGCATGAGATTTGGTGGCTGATCAATATTGAATCAACTTCTTGCTCTGCTAATGATCACTTATAAGAATTCAGGCTACTTTTCTGATTTGTTGGAAAGGAGTCATTTTAGTTATCTCATAGGGCACTTATGTGGGTAAAACTGATTGCTGAACATAAAATTTCTGCAACAATGCCTGACACACAGTGGACATTTGACAATTGGCAGGTGCCTTCCCGTTTCAATTTTTGCTAGAGCTTTAAAAACTAGTATTTTTAACTTTTCGTTACGAACTATGTGTCTTACTAGATATTATCTAATATAGAGTTTATATTTGTGTATCAGTCGCTGAGTTATCCAGCTTAAGCTATGTACTAAGGTCAAAGCTGAGGCTACTGTATGGACACCGCCAAGCTGAATAGACTGTACAAGAGTAGTCCTTGGCTCTGACGACTACTAAATCAAAGCAGTGCTAAGTCTGCTAGGGAATCTGATAGCCAACTGTGAGAGTTCTAATCCCCGCTATGGAGTCCTGGTAAGATTATTCAACTCTCCATGCCTCAGTTTCCTTATCTAAAAAAAATGGTGATAAAGGGAATTTGTTAGAAGATGTTCAATTGAGCTACACCTGCGGTTGCTGGGAGGTGGAAGCAGTGGACCAAAGGGAAGGTAGGTGGACAAACGCAATAAAGTATATCACAGCAGTTAGAAGCAAAAGACACACAGCAACACGGATGTATCTTTTTAAAAAGCACACTGCTGGGTGAATGGCCTTAATAAGCAGATTAATTATCCAAATTAAAATATTTGCATGCAAAATAGCAATCTCCATTTTGCAAGAATATATGCACATGAAATGTTTCACATTACAATGGTTGCACAGGACGTTGAGCATCCAAGGACAGTGTAGCAAAAAGTCACTAAATGCTCACTCGCTAGCCCAAATCACAAAAAAATGTAAAGAAAAGCATGTGTGTAAGACAGTGTGTTGTAATAAAGGCTCTTTCTGGTAAGAAAAACATTTGGAATCTAAAACAAGAGCTACAAGGAGATGACTAAAAACTTCATCAGAACATAGTTATGATTTACTATATTGTTAATTTAATTTCCTACCACCACATTAGCAGTTTCAGAAAAAAAAAATGAGAACAGGAAATAGCAGAAGAAACAAAGCAAATTTAGAATTAGCTAATTGACTAAAATGATTTAAAAAATCTTTTTCAGCTTGGCTGACTTTAAATTAGTTATTTGTATGCTTTTAAATCTGACTAGCAAAAAAAAAAATCACAAAGGCTAATTACAACGCTCAAGGTATTACGAAGATTTTAATCTCTATGCCATTTATAAAGCCGGCAATTAGCATATTTTCAAAGAATAGACTGCATAGAAGGTAATATTATCATGGCTCTCTGTCTTTAATTCATTTGATTAAATATCTCATTTTAAATTGAAGTTTCACATAATGAAGAAAAATCCTAATATTTAAGTTTAAGCTAATATTCATATCTTTAAAATAAGTATATTAAAGCTTATTAATAAAATCAAGTCAATATTCATAACAAAATTACTGTATTCTGTTAGACTTAGATTTCTATTGAACTCCTTTTTCTACTAAGCACTTATTCAGAAGAAAGAACAATACACCTTGATTTTCCAAAAGAAATAAACCCTTTAGAAATGTCTGTTTTGAAGAATGAGAAACCACCAATTTAATTACTTTTCTCCTCCTCAAGAATATAAAATGATCTAATTATAACTAGTGTTGTTATGACAAGTGCCTAATAAACTTATAATGATTTGACATAAGGGCTGAATTTTCATTGGAATTAGTGGAAAGTTTTATGAGTTGGGGCTTTTCTAATCCCCAAGCATATTGATGAAACCAACTCTAATAAGAAATCATCCTGATCTTTGCAGTTTTCTAATTATAAATTTAGGTGCTAACCACTAAAAATATAAATAAATAATGAAGTTATTGACTTTTTATTCAAAAGGCAAAAATTCTTATTGATTTTATTTTTATGGCTTATTACTGAATTTTCATGAATTATTTGCGTACTCATATCTAATATCAATGTGATAATAAATGGAAAGATTTACTATATGGCTGTACAATTAGCATAAATCAAACTATTTTCTCATTAACCCTCCTTACACACGCTGAGATAATAACAGGAGCCCCAATCTGGGGATCATAGTATGCTTTTTAATGTAAATTCTTTATTTTTAATACTTGGAACAAATCTTTCATTTTGCGTAGCACATTGTATTACCTTAAATTGAAAATCTGATCCCAAAAAACACCAAAACACAAACCCACACCTACACTTGCAGATTATAGCAAGTAAATCTTTTGCAATGTCTCATTTTTGAAGAGGAATTCAAAGCCGATGTTCTTACGATGTCCTTGTAATCGCACAGTGTGCTCCCAGGAAATTAAAAGTGGAGCAGCTAATCCAATATCCTGCCCCTGGTGGGGTCTACAGCTGACACTTCCAGAGAAGTTGACAATCACGAGGTCATTACCCTCTGATTCCTGTATAGGAAACTTAGCCAGAAAGTTATATTTGCTTCTTTTAGAACTTGAGGTGATTCATCTGAATATAGAAGCATGACAGTCAAATACCTAAGATCAATCATAATTTTTTTATCAGCTGAAAAAACCCTCTCATGGCAAGAGAATAATCAAACTAGTTCGTCCAAACTTCAGAATATCTTTTCCCATCCCTAAACCAAAAGTTTCTTCAAATGCCACACAGAAGAACCCTTAAAAAATTGTTAAATTTATAGTTCTAGCCAAGAGTATATATGCTTTTAATTCTTTCCTCCAAATAGTCTCCTATCCTGGGTTTGAATTCATAATGATTCAACCACTATCTATGTAAGCAATAAATATTATTTTCAAACAAACTTAAAACTAAAATGTTTGTTTGTAATTATTTTTTTCTGCTCTTTTATTCATTGTTCCTTGCATTTTACATCTCCTAAAAGTTTTTTTTTATGTTTATTTATTTTTGAGAGAAAGGGAGACAGAGTGCAAGGAAGGAGAGGGGCAGAAAGAGAGGGAGGAGACTCAGAATCCAAAGCAGCTCCTAGGCTCTGAGCTGTCAGCACAAAGCCTGGTGTGGGACTCAAACTCAGGAGCCATGAGATCATGACCTGAAACATAGACACCTAACCGACTGAGCCACCCAAGTGCCCCTGTTTTGTGTCTCCTAAATCAGGTGTCCCCAGAATGACCCCTGACATCCCAGGGTCAACCACCTCTGCCATATGCCTCCCATCCCAGCCTCCCACACCGAGCACACCTCTCAGGCCAGCACACTCTCCAAATTTCACTAGTTACTGTACCGCTTGTCCTCTCTTCTAGACCTCCTGTCCCTCTATTTCTTTACAGTACAAAGAGTGATTGGCTAATTAATCTAATAAGTTGTCTTTTTATTATTATTTTTATTTTTTAAATGTTTTTTATTTATTTTTGAGAGACAGAGAGAGAGCGCTAGGAAGGAAGGGTCAGAGAGAAGGAGACACAGAATCGGAAGCAGGCTCCAGGCTCTGAGCTGTCAGCACACAGCCTGACCCGACGCGGGGCTCGAATCCACGAATCGTGAGATCATGACCTGAGCTGAAGCTGGACGTTTAACCCACTCAGCCACCCAGGCGCCCCACTATTAAGTTGTTTTAAACTACATTTTCGATAGCTGCAATTAATTTTCTCTATCAAAATAAGTGTTGTCTAAATGCACTGTGGCATAGTGGATTGTATCCTGGTCAGCAAATGGCAAGCAGTGGGAAACCAGAAGAAATCTAAATAAATTTTGGAGTACAGTTAACAGTAATATACCAATGTTTGTTCTTCAGGTTTGATAAACATACCGTGGTATTTTTGTACGTTCAAGGAGAAAGAGCAGAATGGATGGGAGTCTCAATGAACTCTATTATCTTTGCAACTTCTCTGTAAAACTAAAATTAGTCCAAAACAAATAGTTTATTTAAAAAACAAGTGTTGCATTGTAAAACAAGGCTTCAGTTTATGAACAAAGATGAAGAATAAAGAAGATGGAAATTTCAGGTATAATGATGGTGCTGCAAACAAAAATGAAGAAGGTCACGCCCGCCTCACCTCTCCTCACTGCCAGCTGCCTCTTTCTGCCTTTGCATAAGGGTTAGCTATGGAGGAAATGGCCTTCATTTTCATGACATCTGGTCAGACCATGGCAGAATGTCAGATTTACTTTTCAGAAAGATGAATCTTGTTGCATATAGAATGTACCCTTTAGGGAAGCAAGAGAGGACACAGGTGAACAGTTAGAGAGTTATTGCGGAAATGTCAGGCAAAGACTGTCCTGTACTAGAGCAAGCAAAAAGAAATGGTGAATCAGCAGATACTAAAAAACTATACTGGATGTGGTGAGAGAGAGGAAAGAGTGATCCTTAGATCTTATTTTGCTCGGGTCACTGAACAGATGACAAAAAAAAAACTGACTGAAAAAGAAATTACAGGAGAAGGAGCCATTTTGATAGAAGGATGCAAAGACAATGCACACGCACTTATAAGTCTGTGGACCTTCTAGGTAGAGACGACAGGATAAGTTCAGGGGAAGAGTCTGAGTTGAGACGAATATTTGAAAACCATCAGCCTTAAGGGATATGCATGAATTCATTGAAGATTACCCAAATAATTATTGAGATAACCCAAATAAAATGTATATTTAGAAGAGAAAAAAGCCAAGTGCTATGCCATAGAAATACATAGCCCAGAGACTATTAAACAAATTATTTGTTAAAGAGAATCACAGGGGAGCCTGGGTGGCTCAGGTGGGTAAGCCTACAACTTGGGCTCAGGTCATGATCTCATGTTTGTGAGTTTGAGCCCCATGTCAGGCTCTGTGCTGACAGCTCAGAGCCTGGAGTCTGCTTCCTATTCTGTGTCTCCCTCTCTCTCTCTGCCCCTCCCCGCTCATGCTCTGTCTCCCTCTGTCTCAAAAATAAATAAAATATTAAAAAAATAAAAAGAGAATCACAGCCTTATGCTAAGGAATTTATACCCCAAAAAAGTAACTTGTAGGGAAAACAATAATTTTTAAAAACCAATTTTACCTTATGTAAATATTTTATCATGTTTCATTATTTATGCCTAAGAAACACCATAACTAATAAAAATATTCAAATAAACATATAAATACAGATATAAATGATACACATTAAGTGTTTCCATAGATACACATATATTTCTCTATAGTCATAATGTTAAAAATCAGCATAGAGGGCTTTCTTTAATATTAAAAGATCAATAAGTCTTATGATCAACAATATAGTTACATTTTGATTAAAATCAAGTTGGTAAAAGCTAGGATGATGACAAATTCTACAAGAATATTTTATATAATTATTCTACTTAAATAATATTCTTATGAGGAAAGTTATCACTGCAGTGTAATTATGAGTCTACATTTGGTATTATTTCCACCTTGTTTAGGTTTCTCTGTAAAAGAGATCTATTTCACTGAAGGATACGGCATTAGTAGTTGACGTTAACAGAGATTTCATGTTGCACTTGTGAAATCGATCTAAAAGTCAAAAACATGATTTACTGTTCCCTTTGGAATAGTATGTCATTTTAATGTGAATTTCACATTGGGAAAATGGAAATAATGATTACATTACATGTGGAAATCTGCACGAAAAAACACAAACTTATTCACAAATACACACACACACACACACACACATATATGTATGTATTTTAGACCTTCACTTTCAGAAAAATTATATTAGCTTTATCCCTATTTAATAAACACTGCTTATCTCCTCTAATTTTAATGTTGAAAATTATACTGAATCTCACCAAAAGTAGGCTACAAATTTTATCCTCTACCAACAAATGTATTAGTCATAATGTAATCATTCAGAAGCTGAATTGAAATAACAGAAAACTGATGCTTCCAAGAGTAGACTGGAAAAAAGAGACTTCTTAAGGTCTGAAAAAGCGTTTTCTAAGAGAATAAAAAAACAAATCACAAAGTGGGAGAAAATATTTGCAAAAGACACATCTGATAAAGGATTGTTATCCAAAATATACAAGGAACTCTTAAAAGTCAATAATAAGTGGTGCCTGGGTAACTCAGTCAGTTACGTATCTGACTTGATTTCGGCTCAGGTAATGGTCTCATAATTCATGAGATTGATCCCCACATTGCACTCTGTGCCAAGAGAGCAGAGCCTTCTTGGGATTCTCTCTCCTCTCTCTTTCTGCCCCTTTCCTGCTCATGCTAAGTAAATAAACTTTAAAAAAAATCAATAATAAGAAAACAAACTAATATAGAGGCCAAAGGTCTTATCAGATATTCCACCAAAGAAGATATAAACATGGAAATGAGCATGTGAAAAAATTCCTCACATCATATGTCACCAGAGAAATACACATTCAAACAATGATATATTACTACACACCTCTTAGAATGGCCGAAATCCAGAACTCTGACAACACCAAATGCTGAGAAGGATGTGGAGAAGCAGGAACTCTCATGCATCGCCGATAGGAATGCAAAATGCTTACCCAACTGAGCCACTCAGGTGCCCCTTAGGAATGCAAAATGTACAGCTACTTTGGAAGACAGCTTAGTGGTTTCTTACAGAACTGAACACATCCTAACCATACAGTCTAAAAGTTGGACTCTTTTGATATTTACCCAAAAAAGTTGAAAACTTATCTGCCCACAAAGATCTGCGCCAAGTATTTATAACAGCTTTCTTCACAATTGCCAAAACTTGGACCCAACCATGAAATCCTTCAGTAGGTAAATGGCTAAACTGTGGTACAATCAAGTAATGGAATATTGTTCGGCACTGAAAAAGAAAAAAGCTATCAAGTCATGAAAAGACATGTAGGAAGCTTAAATATATAAAACTAAGTGAAAGAAGCCAATTTGAAAAGTATCCCTATTATATGATTTGAAATATGTGACATTCTGGAAAAGACAAAACTGGAGATAGTGAAAAGATTGGTGGCTGCCAGGTGTTGAAGGGGGTTGATGGTGAGGAATGAATAGCTAGAGTACAGGATTCAGAGCACTGAAAATACTCTGTATGCTACTGTGGTGATGGATACATGTCATTCATTATACATTTGTCCACACCCATGAAGTACATGGTGTACAACACCAGGAGTGAACCCTAAGATAAACTACGAACTTTGAGTGATTATGGTGTGTGAATTTAGATTCATCAATTACCATTTGTAACTAATGTAGTACTATGGTGGAGGATGTTAATAAAGGGGGAGGCTATGCATATGTGGGGACAGAAAAAAAATGAGAAATCTCTTTCTTCTTTTCAATTTTGCTGGAAATCTATAATGGCTCTTAAAAAATGAAGCTTAAAAAAAGTGATAATAGCGACAAATTTTGCCTCTTCTCTCTTTCACTTGTTCTGTCCCTGAGAATGAAGGTATTCTGGCTTGAATATCTTACTATTTTAGTTTTAAATTGCCTTATAATACCAAGAGGAATTTTGCTTTGATTAACTGAAGACAGATCGTGCAGGAAAAATATGATCTTTTTAGGTTATTATGTGTTCTATGGAAGACTGTAATGAAATCATTGTGTCATAGAGATAAAATATGGCTCTTCTATGGCTAATAATTGATTCTCAAAGATGTGAACCCTATTATTATTATAGGGTTCTATAACTATTGCAATTTAAGTATAGTGAAAATGGAATGGGTATTGTCTACATGGACTGACAAATCTGGATAAGCCTTTAGGGGACTGAGTTTAGAATAATACTAAGCATGACTTGAAAATAATGAAAATATTCCTCTTTATATTGTATCATCTGATGGATCAAAAGCCTTTTAAAATCCATTAACACAGTTATGAGATAAACAGTGGTGGTATACCCAGGACTATTGAACTGGATATGGAAGGGAAGAGACCATATTAGACTACCCTAGAGTGTTTAGGTGAACTTGAGTTTCAATTTCAACTCTATAGCATACTAGAATTATGACCTAAGTGAGTCAATTTCCATAACTAAAAAATATATAAATAACAACATTTACCTCAAAGTTATTGTTAATAACTTTTAAATTATATAAGAGGAAGAATTCTATAAATACTATATTATGTGTGTGTGCTTTTTAGTTTGAAGTTGTATTGCCTAATCAGATATAATCAACCAGAAATGTCATCTTTACTTTAATAGGTAAAATCCAGTAATTGGCAATGTGAATTATATCTCATATAATGAAATCCAACTTTCTCAACTTTAGTAAATGAAGATATACACGATGATATAGTCCTGTTGAAATTAGCACTAATATCATACACAAGTGTCTTTATAATATACATAACAACTGCTTTTTCAAATACAGCATTCCTCCCAAGGCTTAGAAGTGGCATCTGGATGTGCCTATGCATCATTTAAATCAAGAAGAACATCAACTGTGCTAGCCACTTGCTTGTGGCAAAGGAATGATTCCAATAAATTGATATACATATCTGCATAATGATAGACAATGATATAAAGACAGTAAGAGTTCTCCAAATAGCTCTGGCAGACACAAGTCTCTAGTGCCCTTTGGTTCTGTTTTAGAGTGTTGTCCATGATGGTAGAAGAGCCAAAACAGGCTTTGTCCTTGAGGAAATTATTTTTACAATAACTCTTCCCAGAAATGTTTTATAATGACTCTTTATAAAATTTTTTAATGTTTATTTTTTTTTGAGGGAGAGATAGAGCACGAGCAGGGGAACAGAGAGAGAGAGGTAGACACAGAATCTGAAGCAGGTTCTTGGTTCTGAGCTGTCAGCACAGAGCCCGACACAGGACTTGAACCCACAAACTGTGGGATCATGAACTGAACTGAAGTCAGATGCTCGATCTACTGAGCCCCCCAGGAGCCCCCACAGTGACTCTTTTTTAACAACAATTTTTCAATCATTTCCTTCAAAAAATAATAAAGAATCTCTGGAAACACATATACTGCCCTTTCAATCTGTATCAAATCATAGAGATGTTGTTAAACACTTTAAAATAACTGTCTAAGAAGCTTTTAAGAGTCAGTCAAAAGGCCAGCAGCCTCAGTAAGGACGCGGATGGGCATTACCAAATGGTATAGGGCAATGTGTACAAAGAAACTAAGTGCAATATAAAATAAGCTGAGCTCTGGAAAATGGCAGCAGCATTACACAAAAGGTTAGGAGAATAATACTCTAGCAACAAGCAGATCATATAAAATCTAGAAAGCAGGAAATTTTAAAATAAATAAGAATCCTGAGTCCCAAAAATGTATTGAATAAGGAATATTGTATTTTGTAAGGGTAAGTAAAAGCATCTTAAAAGGATTTGCTATCTGGAAAACAAAATCCTATAAAACTTTTCTTGTGTGTTGGTTTTGTTTTGTTTTTCACTTTGAGAGAGCAAGTGCAACCAGGGGAGGGGCAGATAGAGGGGGAGAGAGAAAGAATACCAAGTAGACTCTGCACTGCACTGTCAGTGGGGAGCATGATGCAGGGCTCGAACTCACAAACTGAACCATGAGATCATGACCTGATCTGAAAACAAGAGTCAGAGGCTTAACCTACTGAGCCACCCAGAAGCCCCAACAAAGTACTACTAAATAGTTAACTAAGAATTTGGTGAATATAAAAAATTAGTTATATCCTTAAAATGATGAAGTGAAGAAAAATTATCAATGCAAAAAAATTGAGATTGACTTCAGCATCTGTAGCAACAGAGTATTTGCAATTTCTTATAAAATGCCTATTATTTTAAGTCGTATTGTCCAATCAAATGAAAACCATGAAGATTGTCTTTATTGACAAAATCCAAGTAATTGGTAGTGTGTGACTATACCTCCAATGCAGAATAAAAATGCAATATTGTCAATTTTTAAAAATAAAGGCATACACAAAGATGCAACCCTTCTGAAATTAATACCGATTTCATATAATGTGTTATATACATACTACATAATTTTATATTATTTATTAAATTATTTATCAGATTGGAGTATAGAAATTAAAGATAAAAATTAAACATGAGTGGTTACCATTTACCTGAAATCAGTTGGTTTTATTATTAGTAATGCGCTTAGTAAATTCCATTAATAATTTGTCTCATTTTTCCTAAATCAAATATATTTTCAAGTTCCACATAAGAGTTTCAACAGAACAGAACAGTTTCATTACCTTAACTATGGTATTTTATCACTTTCTTCCATCAGAAATAGCAAATATTTTTTTAAATGTTAAAAACGCGTTGTTGAAAAATGTGTGTAAATGCAACTGGTAAAAAGTTTCTTACAAGTAGTTTGACAGTAAGTATCACAATATAAATTGTGCATAAAACTTGACCTAGCAATTTTACTTCTAAGAATTTACACTGATATAACTACATGGTAAAACATGTGACCACAGAAGGTCCAGCACAGTATTATTTGCGATAGGGAAAGAACCCAAACTTCAGGAGAAGATTGACTAAATACATCATGACATAATTTGTAGACACTAGTTATTATGCTCAGGACATATATTTGCTGATACAGAAAGATTAAAGGTTGATTCTAACAGGATCTCATACTTACACATTATAAATGTGATTAAATTTAATTATTTGTAAAGCATTACATAATTCAGAATAATTTGAAACAGATCAACTCTTGAAACAATTCAATGAGTCATTTTTTTTCCTTTTAAATGACAAAAAGAGGTTCAGAGACATTAATCTCAGAGTGACATAGGTAATAAGTTATTTGATCCAATAAATCACAAATTTAATATTAACAAGTTTTGTATGTGCATTTAGTGGTTTAGTACTGTTAGGTTTAAATTTTTTTTAATGTTTTCTTTATTTTTGATACAGAGAGAGACAGAGCATGAGAGGGGGAGGGACAGAGAGAGAAGGAGACACAGAACCGGAAGCAGGCTCCAGGCTCTAAACTAGATGTCAGCACAGAGCCCAATGCAGGACTCGAACCCACGAACGTGAGATCTGACCTGAGCTGGAATTGGAGGCTTAACCGACTGAGCCACCCAGGCCCCCATTACTGTCTGGTTTAACTGGGGAAAAAAAATAACAGTACTGCACTAAATTCAGTGAAAAAAATAGTGCCTAAATACATCAAAACCGATCTCACTAGTGCAAGCGCAAAATCCAACTACTTACTCTTTTTTTCCTTTGAATATATGTCAGCACCATGAGGAGCATAAACTGTATATCCCATCGTTAGTTTTGTTTCTTAAAGCCATTGCCCTAAGACTAATCAAGTCGCCTGCTTATCATAGTAACATTTTAAATATTTCTGACTCTGTGAACCTATTTTTGAAAAGAGTGAAATGTGGAAAGGTTTTTTTTTTTTTAATTTATCTGCTTTTTTTTAATTAAAGGAAACAAGGTATCTAGGCAAACTGAAGCTTACATAGGAAAAACAGAATGGTATAACCACCTGTTTCTCTTACTTAAATATTTGTATCTGAGGAATTAAAGTATTAAGGCAGATTCATAGACTATAAAGGAGAGAGATGTTTCTTAAATGAGTTGTGTCATGCAATTAATGTAAAACTGTAGCCAAATCTTTGTGCCATAATCTCACTGCCTGAGGCAATAATACAAATGAGGATTGGAGGTCAGCATAGACAGGAAAGAATAAAAAAATCAAATCATGCTCCAAACCCAAATATCAACATATACAGAATAGACATTCTTTGCCTTTCCCACATGATGAATAAGATTAGGTATGGGAATTTATTTATTTGAACAGCAATATTCTAACTCCATTTTGCAGGTATGTTCATGACAAGTTAAAGTCATGGTGCCATAAAAAGCTACCTAGCTATTGAGGGAGGATGTAAAATATTAAAGTCATTTTTAATTCCATTCTATTTAATTATTTTTATACCTAATATTATTAATATTGCGTCATTCAATTTTGTTGTTACGTATGAAGGAATGTGCTAAGAATTGAGAAGGAATTCAAAGCAGACTAAAAATGTTTCTTCATGGGAAAAGAAATCTATAAGGAGAAAGACATGATTATACAACAGCAGTACACAAGTAAGAAAGTGACGAAGCATCCAATAGATGTGGAAGTTTAGGGGAATCAAAATCACTCCCAGCGCCGTGAATCAGAAACGGGGAAACATGCAAGTCAAATTTTAATTTAGTAAATTTAACATGGTGAGGTTAAAGTAATTCCACAAGGGCTTTCAAGTATGGTCAAAGGGACAGAATCAATCAATTAAAGTTAAGTGTGAACAAAAATAGTTTTCCTAGAGTACAACCAATTTCAAGACAATAAACTTCGGAAGAAAAATCTAGAAAATTGGGTTGGAACTAGATTTATGGAAGATGTTGAAAATCACCTTAAGAGGTTCACACATAATTTAGCAAGTAACACAGGAATACGTAAGGTCTTAAAACAGAAAATAATGAGATCATATGTTTTCAGTAAGACTCTACTTTGATATATAGGATGACTTGGAAAGAGAACAATCTGGATAGAGCACAATCAGGTAAAACAGGCATGGACTAGGGTAATCTTGGGAGACCCGAAGAACTGTAGATAAATGTGAGAGCTATATAAATGAGACATGGCAATGTAGTATCTTTTCCTGACGTAATATTAACGATTATTGTGAGGTTTACATCTGAGTGGCTGAGAGTATAGTTTAGTAACAAGCATAATATGAGGAATGAATGATAGAGGATGGAAAATGAGGAAATCAGTTTTGACACAATGAATTTGATGAGCTGAGAGATGACCAGTTTGAGCTGTTTAACATTTGGTAATGTGGCACTGAGGCATATCAGGTAATTACCATACCGCAATTGTGGTGTTAATGTCTATGTATGTATCATCATAGACATCCTTATGGTTGATGTATATTGTGTGGCCGTGCTATCTAGACTGCTTTAAGAAAGATTCAGGGGCAAAGCACATGCAGCCCTGGGTAAATAGGAGCTCTGCATTCTTGTTTGGATCTAGCTCCATTCAGCAGTACAAATTTTGCACAACTTACTTTCTTCCTTTCTACTGAATCAGAAGCTATAGATGACCTGATTTTAAAGAGAAAGAAAGAAAAAAAATATATATATATATATATTGTTTAAATAAATGTGGATGTGTATTATTTAAACTTATTTTCAGCTTCATTGAGTTATAATTAATAGGAATTAGATAAATTATGAGATATACTTGATGTTTTGATATGCATATATTGTGAAATAATCACTATAACCAAGCTCATTATCATAACCACCACCTCACATAATTACCATTTTCTTTCTTAGTGGGTTTGTACAATAGGAATCTTTAAGTTCTACACTTTAAGGTGTTTTACCTAACCTCTCCATTTCCCCCTTGTGTCCATCCCTGGTAGCCACCATTCTACTCAGCTTTTATAAATTTGACTATTTTAGATTCCACATATAAATTAGATCTTGCAGTATTTGTCTTTCTATGTCTGCCTTATTTCACTTTGTATAATGCCCTCACGGTTCACTCATGCTATCATCAATGGTAGAATTTTCTTCTTTTTTAAGACTAAATAATATTCTGACATATTTATATGTGTGTGTATCTGTGTGTGTGTGTGTGTATTTTTCTTTTTCCATTCATCCATCGATGGGCACTTAGATTGTTTCTATATCTTGGCTCTTATGAATAATGCTGCAATTACATAAGAGTGCAGATATCACTTCAAGATCAAAATGTCATGCCCTTTGGACATATATTCTGTTACATAATTGCTCTATTTTTGATATTTTGAAAAACTTTCATGCTGTTTCCCATAATGGCTGTACCAGTCTACATTCCTGTCAACAGTGCCGAAGGGTTCCTTTTCCTCCACATTCTCATTAACACTTGTTATCCTTCCTTTTTTTTTTTTTATAAGAGCCATCCTAACAGGTATAAGTTGATAGCTCACTATGGTTTCGATTTGCATTCTCTGATGATTTAGTAATACTGAGCACCATTTCATGTACCTGTTGGCCCAATATATAAAACAATTAATAACAAACATAAAAGAACTCATTGATAATAATACAATAATAGTAGGTGACTTTAATACTCCTCTTATTATCAATTGACATGATCATCTAAACAGAAAATTAACACAGAAACAATGGCTTTGAATGACACACTGTTAAGTGTATATTCAAAACCTTGCATCTTAAAACAGTAGAATACACATTCTTTTCAAGTGCACATTTTCCAGGATAAATCACAAATTAAGTCACAAAACAGCCTCAACTAAAACAAAAAAAAATAGATTGAAATCTTACTATACACTATTTTTAACCACAATGCTATGAAACTTGAAGTCAACCACAAGAAAAATTTTGGAAAGACATGGAGGTTAAATAACATGCTACTAAACCATGAATGGGTCAACTAGGAAATCAGAGAAGAAATTTAAAACTACCTGGCCATTTACATGTCTTCTATAAGGAAATGTCTCTTAGGTTTTTTGCATTTTTAAATCATTGGTTTTTGCTATTGAGTTGTATGAATTCTTTATATATTTTGGCTATTAACCTCTAACTATATATATGATTTGTAGTAATTTTCTGACATTCGGTAGATTATCTTTAAATCTGTTAATTATTTTCTTTATTGTGCAGAAGCTTTTTGGTGCAATCTCATTTGTCTTTTTGTTTTTGTTGCCTGGAGTTTTGGTGTAATATCCAAAAAAAATCATTGTCTAGATCAATATCAAGGAGTTTTCTCATTTTTTTTCCTAGTATTTTTAAAAAATATTTTACTTTTTAAAAATTTATTAAATGTTTTATTTGTTTTTGAGAGAGAGAGAGACAGTGCGAACAGGGGAAGGTCAAAGAAAGAGGGAGACACAGAATCTGAAGACAGACTCCAGGCTCTGAGCGAGCTGTCACACAGAGCCCAATGCGGGGCTCAAACCCACAAACTGTGAGATCATGACTTGAGCTGAAGCCGGATGCTCAACCGGCTGAGCCACCCAGGCACCCCTAAATATTTTACTTTTAAGTAATCTTTACACCCATCGTGGGGTTCGAATTTACAACCTTGAAATCAAGAGTCACATCGTGTTTTACCGACTGAAGCAGCCAGGCGACCCTCATAGTGGTTTTATAGTTCCAGATTTTACATTTACATCTGTAACTTACTTTTAGTTAATTTTTGTGTATGGTGTCAGATAAGGGTCCAATTTCATCCTTCTGCATATAAATATAACCTGGGGGAGCCTGCGTGGCTCAGTTGGTTGAGTGTCTGACTCTTGATTTTGTCTCAGGTCATGATCCCACAATCATGGGATTGAGCCCAGTGTTGAGTTCTGCACTGTGAGCACAGAGCTTGGAATTCCCTCTCTCTCTGTCTCTCTGTCTCTTCCCCCCCTCTCTCTCAAAATAAATAAACATTAATCATGTATATAATATGTATATTATATATTCTATTCAGAAAATTAGACAAACTTAAATACCTAATTAGTAGCATAGTGAGAACAAAAAATTAAGTCACAGGTGTTTGGGAAATACCTGAAATCATTAAATTCTATGATAGTGTAGAAAAATTATAATTATATAGAACTTTAAAAATAATAAAGAAAATATTTAATATTTTGGAGAATATTTAAAACTACACACAAAAGGGTGTAATTTTTGCCTAAATTAACAGATCAAAAATAAATTTATCTACTCTCCCTCAATAGACCATTTTAAAATAACACTAAAAAATAAATATTGCATATATCCACAATAACAAACATATTTGGAGAAGGGTCTTAGGTAAACAAAAGAATTTTTTTTAATTTAGAAAACTTCTTTGATGCAAAACAATTATTAGATAAAAGAGAATCTTAGACTAAAGTTTCACAATGGATAAAAAAGACCAGGTATAGAAGTGAAATTTAAAATGTTCATAATCTAATTGATAAATTGAAGATCCAGAAAAAGAAGGCAGAATTGAAAAGAAAGTATTTAAACAATAAAGAAAAAATTTATGAAAAATACAAACCTCCAAATTGAAAAGATAAGTTATGTGTCTAGTTCAGTGAATTTAAATACACATACACATTATGAAAAAGCATCAAACTATTTAATAATGCCAGCAACAAAAGATATAAAGAATTGTGAGTTACATAGGATCACTCATTAGCATCACTGGATGAAAGCAGACATTGGAACAATACTATCAAAATGATAGGGGAAAATGGTTTTCAACCTAAAATTCTATCTCAGACAACTGTCAATTGCATGTCCATAGGAAAAAATGAATAAATAAACCTAGATCTAAATCACATTTTATATAAAAAATTAACTGTAAATGAATCATATTTTTAAATGTAAAATACATGATTCTAAAGTTTTAGAATATAACAGGAGAAAATTGAGGATTTGAGAGCATTCTTAGAAATAACAAAAAATACATCCATAAAATGACAAAACAACAGCAATACATTGCACTTTATCAAAATTAAAAATATTTGCTCTTTGAAAGACCTTTGTAAGATGACAAAATATTATTAGGAAATAACATTTATAAGCTGCATATCTGACAAGTACTCATATCTACCATATATAAAGAATTCTCAAAACTCAACAGTTTAAAAAATAAATAGTGGTCCAGTTAGAGAATGAGCAAAACTCCTGAAAAGGTACTTCACCAAGAGGATAGGAATCCTATAGAGGCAAAATAAACACATAAAACAATGTTTCCTATCACTAGCTGTGAGGGAATTTACAAAGACCATGATGAGTTATTACTACATATGTATTAGAACATATAAAATTAATAAGACAAGTGACAAAACCAAAAGCTGCTGAGAATATATAAATACTCGATCTCTCATACACTGCGTGTGGGAATATAAAATGGTAGACTCTGTGGAAATATTTCATCAGTTTCTTAACATGTATATATAAGTGCATGTATTTACATATATGTGTACATGAACATAGATGTGCACTTACCAAATGATCCAGCAAATACAATCCTCACTATATATTCTAGATAAATCAAAACATATCCACATAAATTATCCTCACACAATTGCACATGACCGTTCCTTCTTTGATAGACCAACAACTCTAAACAACCAAAATGTTCCTCAACAGGTGAACAGTTGAACAAACAATGACGCATCTGTACTATGGAATACTACTTAGCATCAAGAAGGAATAGGCTTTTCAAACACACAGCTTGGATAGATCTCAAGGACATTACACTACGTGAAAGTAGCCCAGCTCTACGGGTCACATATTGCATGACTTCATTCACTGGACACTATCATGAGACAAAATATAGAGAGCTGAGAACAGGTTAGTAGTTTCCAGGGGTTAGAGCTGATGCAGAAGGATAGACTGTAAAGAAGATGGGACCTCGAGGGTGTCATGCTAAGCGAAATAAGTCAGGCAGAGAAGGACAGATACCATATGTTTGCACTCATAGGTCTAACAGAAGAACAGGAGAAACCTAATGGAGGACCAGGGGGAGGGGAAGAGGGACAGGGAGTTGGGGAGAGAGAGAGGGAAGCAAACCTTGAGAGACTATTGAATACTGAAAATGAACTGAGGGCTGAAGGAGGAGGGGGGAAAAGAGGTGGAGGTGATGGAGGAGGGCACTTGTGGGGAAGAGCACTGGGTGTTGTATGGAAACCAATTTGACAATAAACTATTTAAAAAATAAAATGAAATAAAATAAACATTAATTAATTAATTAATAATTTAAAAAAAGAAGACAGGTTACTGACATAATGGCATATTCTTACATCTTGATTGCAATGGTGGCTATATCAATCCACACATGTGATAAAATAACAGAACTATGTACCATGTGTAAAAACGTCAATTTTCTCATTTTTATATTTTGTCATAATTTTGTAAGATGCAACCACGGAGAAAGACTTAGTGAAGAATATATAGGACCTCTCTGTCCTATCTTTATAATTTCCTGTGAATCTATAATTATATCAAAATAGAAAGCTTTAAAAGGTAAATAAAACGTTATATGGCTTAAAATATGTCAAAATTATATCATTAATCCTGTGATAAAAATGAATTACTTTAACATAAGGCTCTTTAAAAAACATTTTGGTTATAAAAAGATGGACTTCCTGTATATATATATAACGTTGTTTTTAGGTCTGCATGTCCTTTGCGAAGCTAGGCTATATTTTAAGTGCAGTAGAAAGTATATTTGGATTTAGAGAAATCTGAGCTTCAATCCAAGGTCTAGAAGTTGTTAATTTAAGAAGTTTACTAGCTATGTAATCATAAGGAAAAATCTTAATGCATTTTCTGAGCTACAGTTTATCATCTTTAAAGTGAATATAATAAATAGTGATTGTATAGTTTTGTGGTCAACATAAGATACGACTTATAAAGTGATTTCTTCCGTTTTAGTTTTAGAATTGAATTTTTCATGTTGGAAAGAACTCCTATCCCTTCATAGAATATAAGGATAACCTACTTTTACAATTAGATCATTACAGGCCACCCAACATATGTTTATTTCTAATTTAGAAACTTTATAAAATAAAGAGAACAAGCAATGTCTAAATTCTGCTGAAATACATGTAGGAAACTGAGGACTCCTCCCCAAAATCAGAGAAAGGCAAATGCTGAAGAGGAAGAGATGAAATAAAAACTGAGTTTCAAGCAGACACTAGGGAATAATATGTGGTGCCTAAGGGTGTTTGAGATCCCATGCAATAAGGAGCATAAAACATGTGAAATCATACTGTAAAAATTGCAGAAGAAAACAATTGCAAAAGAGGATGTGTTCAATATCTACCCAACCCCCCTTCACCCCTTTCCCTTCTCCCACCAAGACTGGGTTGGGGCAGCACACCTTTTATAAAAAGTCATAACACTATTCCGCTTACACGCTTACATCATTACAAAGCTTGGAAACCTGCCTAATGAGTTTGCACAAATCTTATTTTTAAGTTGTATTTCATTTACTCTTACAAATGAATAATTTAAGACCATATTTGAACCTATAAATAACAGTATTAAGATAGGATCTGAGGTCCCTGGGGGGCTCAGATGGTTAAGTATAAACTCTTGACTTTGGCTTGGGTCATGATGTCATAGTTTGTGAGTTTGAGCCCCATGTCAGGCTCTGTGCTTATAGCCCGGGCCTATTTGGGATTCTGTCTCTCCCCCTTTCTATGAGCCTCACTGGCTCACATGTGACTCTGTGCTCTCTCTCTTTCTCTCTCTCAAAATAAATAAATACACCTTTTTCAAAAATGACAGGATCCTGAATAAATCTATTTATTATATTATTCTCACAGACATGTCTTCTATTAAAAAAATTAATTCCATAGGTCATCAGAATAATGCTTGATGCGTTTGTTCTTTTAAAACTATAGCAAGTAGGGCCATCTGGGTGGCTCACTTGGTTAAAGATCTGACCCTTGATTTCAGCTCACAACATGATCTCAAGGTTCATGAGTTCAAGTCCCATAGTGGGGCTCTATACTGACCGTGTGGAGCCTGCTTGGGATTCTCTCTCCCTCTCTTCCCCTCCTCCAGTTTTGCTCTCTCTCTCTCTCAAAATAAATAAATAATATAAATTTTTAAAAAGCATCATTTTCAATAACAATTAACTAAATGAGAGGAAATACAGTAAAATCTTGGTTTGTGAGTATAATTCATTCTAGAAACAAGCTTGTAATCCAAATCACTTGTATATCAAAACAAATTTCAAGAACCACTGACTCACCAGTGATCGATCATGTGATGGTCAGTGCCATGTACCACCCGTATTGCAAGACATCACTAGTTTATCAAGTTAAAGTTTATTAGAAATGTTTACTTGTCTTGTGGAACACTTCCAGAACAAGCTGCTCACAATCCAAGGTTTTATTGAAGGATTTATATAATTAAAAATTTAAATTATATGCAAGGAAATAATATAGGTTTTGGAATCAGTTAAGCCTATATTTGAGTCGTTGCTTTATCACGTAAACCAAGTGACTTTTGAGAAGAAGGAACCTGACTTTTTCAATTGTTTTACTCACATATATAATGAGAACCTTAAAACTGTAGAAGAACAAATTGAAACACTGTATGTAAGCAGTATGCAATGTATGGCACCCAATAGAGACTTGCTAAAGGTAATCACTTTCATTCATTATTTTAGCTATTAGCCTCCTCCTCATGTTTTTTAAAAAAATTTTTAAATGTATTTTTGAGAATGAAAGAGAGAGAGACAGTGTGAGCAGGGGAGGGTCAGAGAGAGAGGGAGACGCAGAATCTAAAGCAGGTTCCAGGCTCTGAGCTAGCTGTCAGCACAGAGCCCGACACAGGGCTCAAACCCATGAACCCTGAGATCATGACCTGAGCTGAAGTCGGACCCTTAACTGACTGAGCCACCCAGTCTCCACGCCCCCCCCCAAGTTTTTTTTAATACTTTCTCTATGTCTTACTTTTACCTATTGTTTTTACCATATCCATCTCACTTTATTCCTGTCATTCCTATAGTGCAAGGTACTATCCCATGTGCTGTGAGGTCTACAAGACTCTTATCTCTGTCCCCGACAAGAAAATAAGACAGACACAGTATCGCAGTAGGAAACAAGTGACTAGTAGCATTGCAGTCCTCACCATTATTGGTAACATTGTCCTTTGGAGAACACCAAAGACTCCTAAGGAGAAGCAACTTTTAAGCTGTCCTTTGAAGGTATTTCAGAAAAAAAAATTACAGCGAATATCAGGTAGAAAAAAATCCATGAACAAGAGAATTCAAATAGTTTATATACTGTCATGCTAAGGATTTTGGACTTACCAAGTAAACAAGGCGAAAGCAGGGAAGATTTTTGTAATTCAAGGAAAGTATACTCATTGCAATAGTATCTAGGTTAACAATTCTGTATAATATCCTTCTGTGTAAAGCAGACTGTCTAAAAATCAATTGATTGAAAATTAATGTATATATGACATTTCTGAATTTCCTGTAGCCAGTCTATAAGTCAAGCCTAAGCACCACTGAGCAGAAGATTAAAGGCTCAAGGAGTCAAAGAATGATAAATTCAATGGAAGCCATTGCTTCTGTCTGATTCCCAGCAGTACTCAATTTGATGACTTCCTGCCTTCTTTATAATGTTGAAAAGAGAGTTCTTACGGCAATAATCTACAAATTAAGAGAAACTCATTCAGTCTGTCAAAAAACTAAATATCCCTAAGTATCTAGCCAGATATTTTACTAATACTTGCTCTAAAGAGTGAAGAGTTTTTCATCACCTTTTTTCCTTCTCCATTCTAGAAAAGCAATTTCACAAGTTCAAAAGATATATATGTGTGCATATATATATATATATTCATATATAGGAAAATAAAATGATTATGCAAAGGTAAATGCGTTGTTATGAAGAAAAGAAATGAAAATAATATTGTCATGCATTAAGAAAGAAAAGTAACTGGCTTAGTGAGAATTTTATTTGACTTTTTCCTCTGCCATTCTAAATATCTAATAAGTAGGGAGGGCCAAGATTTTCCTAGTTGAAACTTGGATATGGTTTAAATAATATAATTAAATATACTTTAATTTATATCATGGCTTAGATCATTGATTCTAGTCAATGCCTAATAAAATAAATAGGGCAATGCTTTCTAAAATAGTAAAGAATACTGCATGCTCCTTTTGAAATGTGTTTGGATTTAACAGATAATTTCAACTTAGATACATATAGTGTGAACTGTGTTTCATCTTTTCATTTTAGGCATTAGTGTTCTCCAGTACAAGGAACAATTTAGCATCTTCTCTCTGTTTATGTTTCAAAAAGCTACAGCGTACAGAGAACTATCTAACTCACTATTTCAAAATTCCACTATTTAGACTGTAGTATTTATTCCCTATCAAGATGTCTTGAATATTCTCTTGGACCATAAAAAGTGAACAAAATATTTTTAGCCAAAGATGTACATAGATTCCAGTTGAAATTGTGTTTTATGAATTATATCACTTAGCTTTATTAATATCTCTCCTGACAAGCTACATTGCCTTAAATAGTTTTGCCTTGAATAGAGTTCTATGAGATAGTTGAAAAAGAAATTTAGCTCAGGAGAAAAGTCAAATGGCTGCTATGTGTAGAAGATGGTAACACAGAAATTTGAAAGATAGGGGAGAAAAGTCAGTTAGAAAAGTCAGTTTACCTCTATGTTGTCAAAAATCTCAGTTAGAGTAAAGGTAAACTGCAAAGAATCAATCAACAGATATTATGAAGACTAGGAGATTAACATGTGGAGTTAAATATTCTTTACTGAGAAAGAAAAAACAGCACAAAGCTGATCATTTGATAACACTTTTAGCTTTACTCATTTCTATCAAACTGTACAAATTTAATTCTAATTAATTAATTTAAGTATATGAAACCATTACAATATAAAATGGCATTTAATTTTTAACATATAAATATCTGCTTGCATCAGAAAGCTTGTCAAACTTCTAAACTACTTCACTTTCTGAAGCAGATGTTTCTTTGACTATCAGTGACTTGATATTCTAAGATAGCACAAAGAAAGTACAGTCAGGACATACAACGTGAGATGTGACTAGCAAGTAATGTGACTGATTTGTCAACAAGCATACTAAAAACTAAACATCCAAATGAACATTACATTTCTAAGCAGCCACTTTGGAAGATCAGACACATTTCAGTGGTGTTGCCATTGCTCAAAACATTTCAAACTTCTCCTTTAGAATGCTCTCAGAAATAATTTATGAACCATACAAAACTCAGGCTCATAGCTTTATTATAAATTGCACCTCATATAGCAGTAACATGAGCAAACCAGAATTGAAAAATATAATTTTTTCTTTTGTTTATAAAAATAAACTTACATTGTAAATCAGTCCCCAAAGAAAGTGTTTTTATATAAATTTAGAAAAACAATCAGAAAAGTAGTAGTAGTAGTAGTAGTAGTAATAATAATAATAATAATAATAATAATTCTTTTTCCCTTGGGGTGCCTGAGTAACTCAGTCGGTTAAGCGTCCGACTTCAGCTCAGGTCATTTTCTTATGGTTTTCGGTTCAAGTCCCACATTGGGCTCTGTGTTGACAACTCAGAGCCAGGAGCCTGCTTCAGATTCTGTATTTCTCTCTCTCTCTGTCCTCCCCCTTTGCTTTGTCTAAACGTTTAAAAACATTTAAAAAATAATAATTCCTTTGTCCTTATAATTTGAATAGAAACATAATATAGACTAAGAATCAGTGCAACTTTGTTGAGAAGTGTCATCCATCTAATCTCAATTTTGTTGGTCTGTTTGCTTTTTCAATGACCACTTTGGCAAATTTTCTCTCTCTTCATATTCTCCTTAGCCTTCCTTAGACATCTGACGCTCCTGATCAACCTTTCTTTTTCCAAAAATGCTATGAACAGTGTTCTTAAAGAACTTAAAGGAACCACTCTGTATCCTTAGCCTTTCTTCTACTTGCTGTGCTGTGTTCTCGCATCCCTGGGAACATTACTCTACATATGAAAGTTACTAAAGTATTTAAATACTTATTGAATAAATAAATAGGCAAGGCTTTAGTTCTTTGCTTTATTTTTCTGTGCTACTTCTCTTGTTAAAATAAATCTCATAGGTGTTAACTATCACCACTGCTAAAATAACAAGCCCCACCACACAGCCTTCCTCTATTCCTACCACTCCCAACTGTGCCAACTTCAGCAAGTTATTTAACCCCTCTCAGTCTTAATTTCCTCCTGTATAAAATGGGGATAAAATATACTCTATATCATAACATAATGCTCAGGTAGATAATGCTTAAGAAGTGTCTCATACTTTTTAAGTGTTTTATTATTTGTTTCAGTCTTTTTTACTTATTAAGAAAGAGACAGAGAAACAGAGAGAGAAAGAGAGAGCACAGATGGCGGGGGTGGGGGGGGCGGAGAGGGAGAGAGAGAATCTCAAGCAGGCTCCGCACTGTCAGAGCAGAGCTGAACGCGGGGCATGATCCCATGAACCATGAGATCATGACCTGAGCTGAAATCAAGAGTCAGATGCTTAACCAACTGGGCCACCCAGGGGCCCTTCAATTATTATTTTTTTAAATAAGCACTCCACCCACCATGGGACTTGAACTCACAACTCCAAGATCAAAAGTTGCATGCTCTACCAACTGAGCCAGCCAGGCACCTCCAAATGTCCAATTATTTTAACTAATATTGTTTTACCCTAAAATCCTCCATGACATCCTCACAATCAATTCAACATGTTTTTTAAAATATGCATATTGTCTGAAATTTGCACTAAGATAAAATGTAATGTTTTCACCTAGATTAAGCTATGCAACTACCATAATTAACTTCCTATTTAATTATCTTTCTTCTCCCCTTACTAGTGTGGATAGCAATGGTTTTCTTAAGCTAAAAGAGAACTTTCATATAGATTCTGGTATCATCTTTGAGTAGGCTGTCAAAATTCCGTGACCTCTGTCTGAAAGGAAAGTCAATCTAACTGTATCTAATAATCATCCTGCATGTCTCTAAACTTTCTTTTACCTATTAACTTCCCCAAACCTGCTTTTCTTTTGTTGTTACTGTGCTCATTAGTGGGAAATCCATTCTTTCAGGCTATGAGCTTTGAAATGTGTTCCTTTCACCTTCCCTATCCTATCCATTCTAAACAGGCGCCACACCCTTGGTGTTCACTTTTCCGTCCCTCTCCAATAGCCCTTGTCATCATGTCACTATACTTCTAACTCTCCTGCCTGCCTTCATTCTCACATTCTTCCAATTCATTGCACACACAACCTCATCATGCTAATGTTCCAAAATTACCAACTTTATACTGTCTGATTGAAATTTTGCAGGGGCACCTGGGTGGCTCAGTTGGTTGGGCATCCAACTTTAGCTCAGGTCATAATCTCATGATTCATGAGTTTGAGCCCCACATCAGGCTCCCTGCTGACAGCTCAGAGCCTGGAGCCTGTTTTAGATTCTGTGTCTCCTTCTCTCTCTGCCCCTCCCCGACTCACACTCTATCTTGCTCTCTCTTTCAAAAATAAATAAACAGTAAATATATATATACATATATATAATAAAGAAATTTAGTATCCCTATACCACTTACCATAATTTTTCTACACAATGTAAAAGCAAAAAAATTGTGAAATAAATTTCATATCTTTATACAGAAACGCTCATTGATTGTATGATGATAGTATTGTCCACAGAATCCCATACTGTATCTTAATTATGGTTCTGTGAAGGTCAAATGAGGTGAGAAGAAATTTTTAAAACATATATAAGTAGTGCTAAGTAAGATGCTTTGGCTTAGTATATTACCATTTAGTCTCACACCATAGCCTGTGAGAAAGGTACCATCCCCAGTTCTGTAGCAAAAAGGCTCAAAGAAGTCAAGGTTACTATTCAGCAGAAAGGGTTCATACTACATATGAACTTATCACTCAAGCTCATTTTATTTCATCCTACTTTCTTTTAAGCAGGGTTGTCAGACTTGAGTTCCTTGAATATATTAGTTTTCTATTGTTGTAACAAAATATTACACTTAGTGGTTTAGAATAATATAAATTTGTTCTCTTAGAATCCAGGAGGTCCAAGGTCCAAAATCAGTCTCACTGGCTTAGAATGAAGGTATTGGCAGGGTTGGTTGCTTCTAGAGGCTCTGAGGGGAGAATGTGCTTCCTGGCCTTTTCCCATTCCTCAACACTGCACTGCTTGGTTCTTGCACCTTTTTCAACATCACTCCAACCCCTTGCTTCTGGTTTCCCATATCCACACAGACTTCATCCCCTCCTGCCCCCTCTTGTAAGGATCTTGTAATTACACAAGGTCCATCTGGCTAATCCAGGATAATCAACAAACCCTTGCCATACAGGGTAATATATTCACAGGTTCCAGGCACTAAGACATGGACATCTTTGGAGCCATTATTTAGCCTGTATCACTAGGCATGAGCTCGGACTACAGCTGGGACTAAGAGGGGGTGATTATTATCTGTTTCAAGAATATGTATCTATGCTTGACAATCTTTGGTCAAGTTGCATTGAATGCCATAGGGAATCATTCAGCCTAAGAAGACAGTTCATTTACTCACTTGCCTATTTATTATGAACCTTCATTTTGATAAATAAAATCCAATTCTTAGTTTTTACTGAAAATTTAAAAGAAGCTTATAAGAAACGAGCAGTGTACATTAGACAAATAATAAGTGCATGTTGGGTAAGGAGGTGTAAGGCAGCATACTTGCAACTGCACTGAAATCAAAATAAAAATTTCAATTTTTGTTTTAATGCAAAATAAACCTCCTCCTGCTTGTGTGTCTTACAGACTTAGCAGGGTGTTTACCAACAGGCTCTTTACACTTTGACAATTGATTTTTTCCAAAATCTGTCTGTTCGAGTATATATTATAAAGTTTGTACTTCATTATACCCCCTCAGCAAAACAAAAAGTCTAAACATGTATAATGATTTAGTTTCTGCATAAGAACATTACTTAATGGTGCTTGAATTAGCAGAATAAATTGAGCTAATTGATGACAGCCCTTCTTAGTGAAACACTGGCTTTCTGGGTCTTCTCTCCTACTTCTGTCAGTCTCATTAGCCCACGGCCACCTGCATACTGGGTGCCCTCCAGCATTTCTCTAGATCAACTAAATGGGGATGCTCAATGCCAAGTGAGGGAGAAGATTTTCTGCTGTCTTCTGACTCCTTTCTTTCTCCCACCCCGAAAATCATCAATCTTTCAGAAGTATTAAATTTACTTTAAGGGTCATAAATATATACTGGTGGAATTGTACTACTGAAGAACTTCGTTATATTGAGATAAAGGCTTGATGAAGCACCAGGTTACATGTACAAAACTGACTACAAATAAAAATACCAATATACGACCTTTATTTTAATAAATATATTCAAGCGTTATGACCTTAAATATAAGCATTGCATAAAGAAACATTGGCAGAACATGCCAAGAGATTCATGGTTAAAATAAATAGAGACATATGTGTTATTAGATTTAAAAAATGAAAGCGAATACATTTAGAAAAAAACATAATGCCTCATACTAGAACATTTTAGTCTATGAGTAAAATTGTAAAAATACTTAACATACACAGTTGTTGAAGATAAAATGTATTAAAAGTACAGTCTTGCTTGGACTTTGGGAAAAATTAATTGACAAAATACCTAAAGGTGAATATTAAATTGTATAAACTTTTTTTTCTGAGTTGATTTAACCTCCTATGAACAATAGTTGTCTTATAAATGGATGTATATGAATTTTAGGAACTGAACTTTCAAATGGAATTTATTTCAGTTATGCTACAGACTCAGAGAAATGTCACATTTATTCAAAGAGTTATTTGTTACTTAGAAGTTTAAGTGTTTTGACCAGTGAAAAGTTAACAACAAAATGAAAAGAGCTGAGCATAGCATGATTTAAAGAATGCCAATTTGTAACCCAGGGGATAGGTATTTGCATACTAATTGTAATGTTCCTGCTGTCACATTACCTTCAGCTTGAAGATCAGTCAGAAAGAGAAATTCGACATCATCTGTGACAGTCAGACAGTGGAACGAAAAATGCCAGTGAAGTGAGTTGCTGTTTAAAGCTATTTTTATCTCAGAAGAGGTACAAACGAAACACTTGAGCCTTCATTAGGCTTGATGTTTTGTTTCCTTCATTTATGATAAATATGCTAATTGTTGTCTTTCTTACTGATTTATTTTCTTCCCCTTTCTCTATTGATTTTTTCTTCTTTTCTAAAATACGTCTTGCTTTTGCAGTTAGTTCTTTATATTTGCTAATATAAAGCAAAGGTTTTAAAGGGGAGAAAAACCTGTGAGCTTTCTTTATGTGAAGCTTTTTAAAATTATGAAATGTTAAGAGTTTGAGATGTAGATATGTATGATCCTCGCAAAAATTATTCATTATTGCAATATTTATTGAGAAATTTGAAAACAGATATTAAGTGCTGGGTAAGGAAGCAGCTGCCACTTCCTGGAGCACATGGACTCCTTGCTTGAATTTCCCATTCTCCAGCACACTGCTAATTGAGTGTGAACAGCTAAGTTGTTGGATTCCACATTTTTTAATGCAATACAACTGGTTCTAGCTGGCACAATTAGCAAGATAACTGGTAGCTTTCACGCAGTTCCCATCTGGCCTGGCTCTTCTCCGGACACATAATGCGGGGACTGCTGGCCTTGATGGTGCTCGCTTAATGAAGGAAACAGAAAGAAAATCAGCCAAAACCCCATGACACGCTAAGTGCAATTTTGGCTCCAGATACACGGTGAATTTTCATGGCAAATCATACACATCCAAAAAGTTACTCTGATTATGCATCACAATTATTCAGGAAATCCACATTCACTCACAAATGAGAAGAGTCAGACCAAAACTCTTTTCGAGTTAAAACTAAAATCAAAACAAAACTCAAAAAGGAGAGGCACATTGTCCATTTATTCAAGGTAACATGCGTCAAGTAAAATTTAACCAAGTCAGTACATTTTTCAATTAGTCACCTTCTTTTTTTTCTCCCATCTGAATTCGATAGTTTCTTTCTTAACATGTATCTAGTTGCAATTTTTAAAACATAAAATGCATTTCTCACTCACATCTAACAGGAGAAATGTCCTTTTTTCATTTGATAACATGTGAGATTTAAGAATCTGTCTACTGAAAACTTTCTATTGAGTAGTCAATTATTGCAATTCAGCTGCTATTTAGGGGAAATATTTATGTGAAATGCAATAAACTCTATCAGACAAAATGCATTTTCAAATTATTTATTATAAATGTTCCAAAACATGAACAAAGTACAAGCAATGTGCGTATTAACTCATGCATTCAAGAAGTGTGAAAAGAGTTTGGGTCATAAGGAGCTATGCCTGGGTTTGAATTCTCACTGCCCATTTGTGTATGCAAGATACTGCACCAGTTATCAACATCTCTGAGGCTCCTTATTTATTTGTAACATAGGATTAAAACACATTGCCATTTATAAGATTAAATAAGGTAAAATGTATGACTTGCTGAACACAAAGTGGTGTAGGCTGTGAACATTTGATACACGGTTGTCCATTTCGATGCAACTAAAAAATATTGTTTTTCAGCTTAATCATATATAACCATAATTTACTCTTCTGCAGAATTATAAATATACAATCAACCCAGAATGTAAAAATTTAAACAGCAAATTAAGAACATTATTCCTTTGAATAGCTTCATCTCACCTAGCTTCTGGGAAGTAAATACTGCATTACCACCAACCCTCCCATCAAATCAGGTAGTCAACATTGAACCTTTCAAGTAAAACATGAAATAGGTTAGAAAATAGTGAGCTGAGAGCATTCCAAGAATTATCACACGCCAGCGGGTGTTTTCCTTCAGAGAGCTGACAGGCAAATTTACCTTCTAGAATAATGCAGCATTTGGTGGCCCATATATAACACTAGAATATCCTTGTAGATCTAATTCCTATAATATTCTCTATTGATAGAAGATAATATTCTAGTATTATTTTAACTCAAAACATTACTTTTCTTTGTCGTTTTACACCTTTTTCAGACTTCGTTTTCCTCCTTTTTTTTTTAGTGTTTTCTTACACTAATGAAGATAACAAGAACAGTTACCATTTATTTCAATATTTCCATACCTAAAAGACTCCTTTACTTCTGATACGTCTTCACTGAATATTCCTTTTGTTTTCAGTGTAAGCAAAATCTGGCTCTCCCTAAAAGAGGTGATTTGCCTTGAAAATCAGAGTGGATTTTTGTCCACTTTATTTATTTATTTATTTGACAGACAGAGAGAGACAGCGCGAGCAGGGGAGGGTCAGAGAGAGAGGGAGACACAGAATATGAAGCAGGCTCCAGGCTCTGAGCTAGCTGTCAGCACAGAGCCCGACATGGGGCTTGAACCCACAAACCGTGAGATCATGACCTGAGCCGAAGCCAGACGCTCAACTGACAGCCACCCAGGCGCCCCTGCCCACTTTCTCCGATTTCACATCCCTCAGGGATGGGAGTGAGGTCTGCAGTCTGTCACTCCTCAGTAATGCGCTCATGTCATGTCTCCTCTTCCCTCCGCCCATTACACTTTGAAGCTAACTCCATTCAGCCATAACAGTAATGGTCTTACCGTTGTCACCTCCCAGCATCTTGAAAGCCACTGCACTGCTTCCATTGAAGGTTTTCATACCTGTTACGCTTTGGGCGTTGGCCATTCATTCATTATGTGTTTATATGTTCAACAAACCTTCTTTTTTTTTTTTTTTTTTTTTTGAGCAGACATACTGTTCTTGGTAACAGAAAATAACATTTATTCCTTTCATCAGAAAACCTACACAATGGAGGAGGTGCATGTTCATCCCTGAACGCTTTTTGCCTAGATTGTTTCTCAGAGGTTTTGGCTTGTTTTTGTGTGTGTGTGCCTTTTTTTCTCTTTTTTTTTGATGGCTGTTCCTCATTCAAAATGGCTGTACTGTGTGGCCAGGCTTTGGCTCAAAACTCCTTACTGCCTGTTCACTTACATATGTTCCAATCATGGTAAGTAGGCTTTTTAAAAATAATTTGTTAACCACCAAATATTAATCTTCAAACAGAGACATTTTTAAACATGTGCATCTTAAGTGACCATATGATAATTTTAGCACTGATAGAATTCCTGCAAGACCTAATATTTGAGTCATATGAAACATAAGCTTGTTAGAGTAACAAGCTCTATAGTGCACAAAAGCTCTTCAATGTAAATTTAAATCTAGATTTGGATCCCATTCTCCATTAATGAAAAATATAAATTGAACAACTCAATTTTCAAGTCCACTTGAATGAAAAGCCACTATTTCAAAATGGTTTCATCGAAAATCTTGTGTCCTTAAGATTTCATAAATCAAGGGAGAAAGGACAATCATCTGCCTACCATCAGGAAAGAAAATTTCAGACAGGAAATGTAAGTAACGGAAGACAGTAAAATGAATTCCCAGTCACAGAGGCCCCTCTATGCACCCTTTAATGAGAACAGCCATTATCCTCTGAAAATACAACCACATCTGCAACCACCGAAGGAAGCACACTCAATCCCAAGGCAAATAATAAAATGGCAGCAAATTACAGGAAGTAATAGAATATAAAAGCAAAGAGATCCCTTCACACAGCATATTTAAGATTAGTCACCTTGCTATGCAAATGTAAAATTTTATAAGAATGACTAGATATGAGCCTCTATTTTATTATCAATTGTTTTAATAAAAACTTTCAATGAGCTCATCCGTTTCCATAAGTAGGTCATTTGCACATCATAGCCACATAATCTAAGTTTTTTTTCCCCTGGGTAGCAGATGCGTTCTACGGATGGGACCTTATCTCATCAGGCTCTTAGTTTATTAAGGGGAATAATGCATGATATATTTGCATCTCAGAAAGTTTATATCTTACACCTGATTTACTATTTCTACATCACATCCCCAAAAGTATACCTTCTTCAGAAGACTTAAGTCTATAAATTTTTTGACTGCCTTGGAAAGGATATTACTCTGTCTTGACAGATTCCTAGATTTAAATAAATCATCCCAGAACTGGAAGCCTACCACTCTAAGGAGAATTAAGGTCTGTCTCAGAGTGGGGTAAAAGCTTTTCAAAATACTATAAATAAATACTTTCAAGATCATCACATGTTAGAAATCTTTAATTGAAACTTTTTTTTTACTTTTTTGAGATACACAGTTATGACATGGATAATCTTATTTTCTGTGAAAACTCAGAAAATAGTTCACTCATCACTACTGCTATCATGAAAACTTTTCAGAAATAGATGAGTATTTATGTAAGTTAACAATTAATATATTTATAGTTCAGAAAAAATTCAATATACTTCATAGAACCATGAGCAATATCTCCTTTGTGCCTTTATTAGAATACAAGAATTTGCAAATATTAATAGCATGGTAAGCTAGATTAATAAATAATTGGCTGATGTCAAATTATATACCACTTTATGTTGCTATTGCAGCCCACTATGGAAAATATTGTATAATTTTTGTTGACCTTTTGCAGTTTGATTAATGGTGTAAAGCTCTTTTAAAATACATAATTCAACAAATACCTATATCTCAAATATTACTGTAGGTTATAGAAGAAAAAGATCACAATGCTATTGTCAAGGGTAGATGTTGTTTCTACAGGTCACCAACAACAGAAACAATAGCGTGGTCCGAAAATATGGACACACTTTTAACCAATCAAGGTAAGATCCAACTAAGTTTAAAAATATAATGATTAAAAGTAAGTCATTAAATTCTGAAAGTTGTAATCATTATATAATATGAGTTTGATCAGTATTTGAAGTATAAGATTTCCAACAGTCTCACAAATTTATATGGGTCTCAAATCTAAATGGAATTAGGTTGGGCTTAAAATAAGACATGATTATAGAAACTCCAAACATTAATACAAAAAGAAGGTCCCAAATAAGAAGTAAGAAATATGTCATTTTCCTGTACTTATTATCATTTGATGTATATATGGTGACTGTTATTGTTACAAGTTGAAAAAATACACACACTATTGAAATGTTGAAAATTGAAATAAATGACTTGTTTTTTCATGCCTTGGAAGCTAAAGTATTTAAAGTTGTTACTTCAACTGACATCCTAATTTTTAATGAAAACAAAAACATATTTAAATGTATTAATATGTACAGGTGTGTATATTTATATTTAATATAGCTCAATAAGGTAATTTTGGCCAATTATAAATAAAATACCCTACAATTTGATACAAAGTAATCATTTGGAACTTCTGTTTCTGTTATAGATCTTTTTTCTTTGCAGAAGTTCTATTGCATACAGGAAAAAAATGGCACTAAAGAGATATCTATTTTAAAATGTTTAAAATTGAATATTATTGATACTAATCAAATGGAGTTTTCCCTTAAAATTTGTACAGTAAATATCAAAATATTAGAAAAGTTTAAAACATAATAAAGTTGGGTGGAATTTTCCTAATTGTTTATTCATTATAAAATTGGATTGAACTAAACAAAATTATTCTGATTTTATGAATCTTAAATAACTAATTCCTAATGCATAGACATTAAATAGTCCATGTTACTCCTAGAATTCAACCAAGGACATATACTAAAGACAACAAAGATATGGAATTGCACTTTCATTAAGTTTTGAATGCGTGTTTCTTTTCTACTTAAGTGTGTAACCAGTGGGATGGGTCAGGTTCACTAAAAGTCTTAAGAATGTAGCTTTGCAGGTGGTGATTCCATTTCTGCTCCGGAGAAGAGGAGATCCAGGGGCCAACATCACAGAACAGAGGCATGGAAGATGTTGAGCTGAAGGCAAATGCTTTCATCGGCATTCCTCCTGAAATTTTTTTACTTTTTTAATGTTTTTTTTATTTATTTTTGAGAGACAGAGAGAGAGAGCGCGAGCAGGGGAGGGTCAGAGAGAGAGGGAGACACAGAATCTGAAGCAGGCTCCAGGCTCTAAGCTAGCTGTCAGCACAGAGCCCGACGCGGGGCTGGAACCAGGAACTCTGGGATCATGACATTAGCCGAAGCCAGATGCTTAACCAACTGAGCCACCCAGGTGCCCCTAAAATCTTTTACTTTGTGCTCACATAAAGTAGAAGAGACACAGATTCATTTGAGTAGCTGTTTGGTTTCTGCTTTTTATGATACCAGAAAAAAAAAATAGTTTAGAAATAGAAAATGTTTTTTAATGCTTTAAACAGCTACATGAGTTCACCAAATGATCTAGTTATTTTGTCAGCGTGGGGATATGTCTCCCAGGCACCGTACATAGGTTCTCAGGTAGGTTTCAACACCTATTGTTTATTCCATTTGTCATCACCTTTGAGTCTAACCAGTAGCCATTCCAATCTGTAGAGAGTGCTCTCAGATGATACCATTTTAATCTTATGTAGCAAATTATTCCAAAGCCACATGACATCTTTTAATCATTCAAATTGTTTCTATAGAATAGAAGCGTAGTTAATAAAACAGTATGTTCAAAACAGAGATAGGTAACTTGTTTTAGCTGTTTATTCTGTTTCATTGTGCCCTAAACCTAGTGATGGCAGAGGGAGAGAAGCCGATAATTACTAGCTCAGAGTGGTCCTTCATTAAAATGGTAGGATAAAAAAAATGTAAGTTTCTTGATCTCTAACTTCCCATCTCTCAGGGATGCATTTAGATAATCCTCACTGGGAGGAAGGCTCCGTGCCTCAATGGCACACATATAAAATGTTGTCAGACAGGAATCTACATTCTTCCAGTATCCGTAAAGTGCACTTGGTTCTCTGTATAAAATAGATTTTAGCATCAATTCTGTTTTGACCCCTCAAATTTATCTTTGGACAAAACTCGTGGAAATTTTAATTGAGTGTTACTAAGAGGATTTTTATAAGCTAAATTTGTGTCACAGAGGCTTCTTGGATGTATTGTTAAATGCAATAAATGTGCAGTTAATTGAATTTTTTATAGTGCTCACAAATTAACGCCATTCACACTCTCCAATATTTCTACTGAGAATTTTAATTGGTACCTGATAACCTTTTGCAATGACTTGTTATTTCAATGCTATTTTGAATAATAAAAAAGTGTTAAATATATTTTTAATCCAGTGTTTTTAGACACTTTAATCTTGCTCCCTTGAAGCCTTCTCCATTTTCTCTCACTAAACCATTTTGCTTCATACCTGCAGCAGGCTACAAACAACTGCCTTTGGCTCTTTTTCCATCAACTTTCTCCAACATTTTCTTTTTCGCTAGTTCATTTGCTCTTAACCCTGATTCTCCACAAGCTTATTTGTCCCAGCTTTGGAACTTGAAGGGTCAGGTCTCTGAGCACACAGTCAGGGAAGAGCTGCTTTGAGCACATGCCAAGGGACCTCCATGGCAGATGGGAGAGAAAGCCACCAATGTTTTGGAAGGCAAATCCCTCCCAGAGACAAAAGAGCTGATGTATATTTTCCTCCTCAGACAGGCCCATAGTCTCATTTATAAACAGATACCAACCTCAGAAGGGTGCAGTCTGTGAAACCACATTATGTGAACTCAAGGCCCTGGCTTAGTCCATCAACTGCATGAATCTGATCATGACCTTTCTCACCTGCTAACTAGGGGCACACTCCTAACCATACTCATCCCTAAACAATTTAGCAAGAATTGCCTTCTCAGATGAGCTCTATATATACCAACGAAGAATCCTTCAAGGCACATTTTGATGAAAAATAAGGAACAGTCTAAACAGGTGGTCATAAACTCAAATATCTGTAAAAGCAAGGAATAACACGTGTAAATTTGACTGAAAGCAAAATAATGGGGAGAGATTAAGACCTATGGAAATCACAGGCTGCAAGCACAACCTGTTGTTATTAAATTCAAAAGAAATAGCACATACTAATGAAGGCAAAGTAAACAACCTGCAAGTATGTGGGCCTGTTTGCAGTCCCTGGTCTAAAGCTTCTGAACAAATGCATACTCGGGAGAATACCTAGGAGCAGGGGGAAACACCATGAACAGGCTAGGTTACAGTAGGTACCATGAGGAAGAGTGGGGGGATGTTGGTGGTTTTTTTTAAGGTAACATTGGGGAAAAGCCCATTTGTTTGCCTCATTGAATTGCTTTTAATATCATTAGCTTGATTTGGGCTTTAGTGCATTGGGTATGGAAAGCCAAGGCCATGGGGTTTCCCATAAAGTAACTGCTATCAAGACTTTCCCCTAGGGGTGTCTGGGTGGCTCAGTCAATTAAACATCGGACTGGCTCATGTCCTGGTCTCATGGTTCATGAGTTCAAGTCCTGTGTTTTGTTCTGTGCTGACAGCTCGGAGCTGGAAAACTGCTTTGGATTCTGTGTCTCCCTCTCACTCTTCCCTCCCCTGCTCACTCGCTCTCTCTCTCTCTCTCGCTCTCTCAAAAATAAATAAACATTAAAAAAATTAAAAAAGAAAGACTTTCCCCTAAGTACAACTTTTAGACATTTCAGATCTAGAAATTAAAGTACAGGTTTTCTTTGTTAGTGGAGCTAACTGGATACCTAGAGACAAAATATTTTATGTTTATGATTACTGATCCAAAATAAGGTTTCTAAACTTAAAGACAAAAACATAAATATATATAGAAGGATGATAACTATTTGCCACTGAATACTAAGTAAATGCTCATATCATACACCATGTTCATATTGGTCATGTATACTGCACTGAGTGATATACAAGTTTCTCTTATATATTTTATAGCTGGTCTAGATGCTTTTCGAACATTTCTAAAATCAGAGTTTAGTGAAGAAAATGTTGAGTTCTGGCTTGCCTGTGAAGACTTCAAAAAAACAGAAAGTGCAGAAAAAATGGCTTCTAAAGCCAGGATGATTTATTCTGAATTCATTGAAGCTGATGCCCCTAAAGAGGTGAGTAAAATATTCTAGAATAGTGAATATTCATCTCCTAGCAAATCTGCTCCCAGTTATGAGACACTAAATCCATCTAAAGGGAAATCTAATTGTTACTATGTATTCAAATGGAAAATGTCTGTAAACTCCAGTAGAAGTGCTCTAAGATGATCCTATCTTTTACTGGTAAAGCAAATATTTTTCAACACCTACTATGTGCCAGATATGACCAAAGTTTTGTTTTCTTAGCACAACATGCAGACTCTTGAAAAATAGTATTTATTGTCTTAAGATAAATTGCTCTAAAGTTAACCATACAGAAATACAACTTAAATATGTTGTTGCATTTCAAGTTCACTTTGGTTTTTCCTTTTGTAAATCATGGTGGTCAACACAATAGTATTCTAGAGTAGAATAATTTATTTAAAAACTTAAGAATAATATGTGGGGAGAATATAACTACTAACCAATGTTATGAATTCTTCATTTTTTAATAATTCAGATGTTCATATTATGGCATGTTATACCTTACTTTCCAAAAGAATGGTTTGCTTACCTTTATTTCTTTGATGGTAAAAATGAGCCAAAGGTGTGGGGAAGTGTTTTATGTGATCAGGAACCACCTACACTACTTTAAGATCAAGAGAATAGAAAAGGCCTTAGAAAGAAACCTGGAAAGACTGATAGAAGCTCCCAAAAAAGTGTTCAATGTGTGTAACATTTCATTTATATTTTATTTCATTTTCAGAACCAGAACCATGATCATCTCCATATACCCCTTTAACATTTAACTTTAAAGTTTAAGCAATATAATTTAAAACTATTTCTCTTCCCCACCAAAGATATCCTATAAGCAAAGAGTTTTAACGCATAAGTAGTAAACAGAAAGCTACATCGCATTACTAGTATGAAATAAAAACTACTAGTATAAGTCATCTTTCTTCTAGAGATAAACTATCAGTTTCCTCCAATCGGATACATATCATATTTTCTGATCCAAAATTAGGATTCATGGCGTGAGAAGGGTTATTGTCCTTTTGAGGACAAAGAACAGAATAGGTGAAATGAAAACACTTTTGGAAAACTTAGGACATAAAGTTTCTGTCACAGTCGTTCAAGTTCTAATTGGACATTAATTACTGCAGCATACGTTGGCTAGTATAGTTTACAGGCATATACATGAGCCACTGAGGCATCACACAGACTTCATGGGGGCGGCAGCAGGGAGGGGATTTTAACTACTGTGGAGCTATTTTAACAGTCAGTTCCCAGTCACCGTCTAAGAATCAATAAATAATTCTGGAAAATTGAAAATATAGTGTATGAGATTTATCAAGTTGATTAATGTGTCATTCCCTAAAAGGCTTTGAAATTAGCTCTAAAGATATCCTATTTATTGTGATATTGATTTGAAAGCCAGATTTTTTTCTTCTTTATGAATTCATTTAATTCATAAAGTGAATTAAAGTGAAAACAACCAGTGATTGTTTTAGAATAACATTCTCAAACATTGGCATGAATAGCCTTCTAATAAGAAATGTCACCTTTTAATTATAGCTGAACATAATCTTACAATATATAGTAAGTTATCAATTTTGACAAGATAATTTTGTTCATTTTCCTAATCTTGTCTTGCAAAATAAATTTCCAGAGTAATAATTTAAGCAAATAACACACAGTCATTATTTTAGGATATAAAATTTTTACAGCTTTTTATAATTTGTCCATCTAATTAACTTGACTAAAAAATATAACTAAATTTGTGACTGTTTTTCAAGTAATAGATTACGTTTTCTCCTTGAAGTGTCTAAAAATGTTTTCATTCAATATGACAAAATTCACTGAAAACAAAACATGTTTACATGTATATATTTGAAATAGTCTTATCTTTTCTATTATTTGCCATTAGTTGTTTCAAGTTCAACAAATTACTAAATTTCAATTCCCAAATTATGAAAGGGCATTTGCCTCCTATATTATATATCAATCAGTCTTCAAGGTATTTCTCTGTAGTCCATCAACTGTAGTTTAATTTTATTACAGCTGTGAGTATGTTGACTTCTTAAACTTATTTTTTGAATTCCTGTTCCCACAGTGAAGTCATAGAACAAAAGATACTGACTTGTAATAAAACCAGTCAAATACACAAAACAATCTAATAATAAAGCCACATTTAAATTTCATTTTAGCACACTGAAAAAGTGATCAAATCTGCAGAGTTAAGGGATGTATTTTCAGGGTGATTCACACATGAAAAATTTATGTCATGAAAAGAGTAATATCAAGACAACAACTGAAGAAAAAATATTTCAGACTGAGGACATGGTGAGATAACATAGAGGTACAAAGCTCCCTAGTGTTTTCTAGAAATTGCAAACATTTTGATATTGCTAATGAAAAGTGGAGGATGAAGTTGGATGGGCAGCAGTAAAGATAAGGAAGGGATGGGAAATATTCTAGATTTATCTAGTAGACAGACTTAACAAGATGAGATGATATATTTGATATGGAAGCTGGAAGACATGAGTTTTAGAAGTAAAAACATTTACTTAAAGATGAGATTTATATGAGAATATTCTCCATTTTTCCATATTCAGTTATAGTTGTGTAAGTGACTCTTCTAAAGAATGAAAATAATAACCAATTTCCTTGGTAGAAAATCCTAAAGTAAAGAAAAATGGCAAAGTCATCTTATCCAGATGTGTATTAATTCGTATTTATTTTCTTTACCACTTCTTGCATCTTTATTTCCTCATCTATAAAGTTGTTACTGTAACTTTTATGCACTTAGACAGTTTACAATTAGGCTACACTAAATTTACAATAAACAATCCCTGTCTATAAATTGACATTACTAATGGTTCTCAGTTTCCCAGGCAAAGACAGCACATTGAACACAACAAAAATTGAACTTCTTGTCCTCTATGAGAAATGATGAGTGTAACTGGCCTTATGCCCTCTCACTTACAGTGTTATATTTCCTTTGGTTTCTACACTAATAGAGAGTTACTGTGGTGTAAGGGAAAATCGAAAATTTAGAGATATCTAGACTTAATTCAAATCCTGTAATTTTGTGGTAAACTGTTTTATTCCTCTGAGCTTCAGTTTCCTCACCTAATAAAGCATTTATTAGATGCACACAATGAAAATGAGTGAGACATTTGTCAACGGTTTACATTATGCAGAACAGCTTTTAAGAAATAGTGGGCCCTTTTTTTTTTTTTTTTTTTTATAAAACAAGTCATTATAAGGGCTATAGTTTCAACCTGAAAACACCCATTATGCAAACATTTTAGCAAATCACTAGTTTCAGATAAAAAGTGCTACTCATTGAATGGACTATACCTAAATGGTTTTAGAAGAAAATACTGAGGGGGAAAAAAAGGATGACACAGGTATTTAACTAAGTGATTTGAAAATGAGAAAAATTATTAGACAAGCAATATTTTAAATTATTTTAAATAAATTTAAAATATTTTAAAACAATATATTCTACTTACCACACATTAAGTACCAATAGGTGACAAAGAAAAAAATTCTTAATTTTGTATCTATTCTTATATTCATTCCTCCTTAAATTTGGAAGGAATTTCATAATATTTCATAATATTTGGAAATTTTAAGAAAATAATAGATGGTCTCAAAAGAATGGAAATCTTCAAAAAATTTCAAATAATACTTTTACATTAGCTAAGACATTGAAAATTTTTAAATATTTGTGTTATATTTATATCTTGTATATATCATATTTGCATCATTCCTTTAGATTGAAAAAATTGGTCAGGATGGAAAAATATGTAACTAGAGAGAATAATGTTTATGTTGATTATCATTCTGTGATATTAGGAAATGTTCTAAATCATACACCAGTCTGATTCTTAAAATTATATAAATTCAACTGCATATTATCTTGGATTATCCAATCCAGGAACAAATATATTGGCAGGTTTTTAAGTCAAAGGATATTGGTATGAAGTACTCAATTCCTAAATGTATTTATTAAATGTGAAGACATCATAACGCAGAAAACAAAGAAGAAACTATAGTCATAAAGGAGAAGGTATTTTAATGAGTACGTGCAGGACACTTTTAAAATATCTGTGCCTGGTTTTTTTTTTTTTTTGCTTTTATTGTTAAGGCAGTATAATGTTATTTATTGACATATCTTATTTCACAACAGTAAATGCTTATTCTGTGCCTACTATTCATCCCCTTATAAGATAAAGTACCTCCATGGAAGGGAAGCTCAGTCTAAGCAGGAGAACAGATTTAAAACACACACACACACACACACACACACACACACACACACACAAGTATAAAGCAATATGTTGTGTGAAGTAGGCAGCTTGAAAAGGACATGCAAGAAAATAAAATAGGTTGAAACTATGGTTTTGACTCAAAAAGAACTTTGAGTCTAGTTGGGTTTTAAAAAGTAAAATTTATAGAACTAGGAAAAAATAGCAAGGCAACAAATGATTAAGTGCAAAAACAAAAAAATGTTACAGAGAAACTCTTTGCATTAAACCTAGAAGGATATAATGATTGAATGGTAGTGAGACAAGATATTGAGATAAGGCCTTTATTTTAAATAAATAAGGTTAGCTTTAAACAGTCTTGAGGAAAAGAAACAGATAATATGAATTATTGGTAGAGAGAGGCCCATGAAAACAGGCATTTAGAAACATTTCCTGACATAACTGTCTCAACAACTTTATATCTTCCATCTGATATTCAAAATTTTTCTTTGCATTTTTAAGTGCCATTTTCCCAGGTGTTGATGTTTGTGTCCTACCCCACAAGTTGCTGCTTATCAACAGTGCCCCCCAACTCTAGAATCATCTCCAGATATAATAAGTTTGCTTATTTATTAATTTCCTAACTTTGGCACACTAATCACTTAGTGTCTAATACATGTCAGGAGTCATGCTAGTGTGGCTAAGAAAAAGGCAGAATCTCTGAACAGTAAAGCTAACTGTTTTGATGGTAGGACTTCAGTTAAAAAATAATTACAATAAGCTTTCATGAGAGTCTCTGTAGGGAAATTCAGGTGATGCGGTAGCATGCAACAGGAAAATCTGATTCTAGGGAGCGAGAAAATGTATCTTAAAAGAAGTAACTCATGAGCTTTGACCAGAAATGGGAGTACAGACGGAAGACAATAGGAGAGAAGAAAGGAAGGGAAGAACAGCGGAGAAAAGGATCAGCCAGTGCCTAGAAGCTAGTCCAGCAGGGAAGGAAGCCTAGTTCTGAATGTCTCAGTGCAAACTGGGGTAGACCCACCTCCTGGAGCCAAATAATTTCTGCCTTCTTATTTATTTCATCTGAAAATAAAGAGTCGATGAAAAAGAAAGAGAGAGAGAGACAAGAATATAAGGAGCAAATAGAGGAGGAGGGGTAGGAGGAAGGGAGAAACACAGAGCTAAAGAAACCTATGAGTAACATCTGCACAGGGCTTCTGTGAGGAGTCTCTCATCTGATCATCATTTTCCCTCTTACGGAAGTAAAACAATCATCCATATTGTACAGAAGAAAAAGAACCGAGCCCTAGAGAAAAAGTAACTAGCCCTGCAGTCATTAAGAGACAACAGACCATGAGGGGAGAGGTCTACAGTCCATGCTTTTAGGTTTTAAATTCCTTTCTCCAGATCTATTTATCTTATATGTTCTTATCTTATATTTATCTTATATGTTTGCAAGATAGCCTGGAAACCTTGATGTTTATGCTAAAGGCAAAAGCATAAAATTATCTTGGGACATAGAATCTATCTTCCTTTCTATCAAAAGCTTTATTTCTCTTCTCATATTCTCTTTAATTTGTGTAGCTTCTTAAACTATGAAGCTTAGATTCAAATATGGCATCAAGAGAGAAAAGAGTTGCAGGAGTATTTCTTCTAAATAATTTGCAGTATCATTTGGCCCTCTGAAAAATTGGTTGCTGCATTCCAACTCAAAAAGGAAACACTCAAGAGTGCCTGGGTGGCTCAGTCGGTTAAGGGTCCAATTCTTGGTTTCAGCTCTGGTCATGAACTCAAGGTTTGTGGGATCAAGCCCTGCATGTGGCTGGGCACTAAGTGGAACCTGCTTAAGATTCTCTCTCTTCCTCTCCATCTGTTCCCCCTCTACTCACACATGAACACACATGCTCTCTCACTCTCTCTCTCTCTTAAAAAAAAAAAGGGAAAAAGGAAACACTCAGGTGTTTTTTTTTTTAACTTCCATGTGTCCCTGAGCTACTGAAATTAATCTTGGATTAGCATGTTTGTGTCGGTGAATGAAACCAGTCAATCTGACTCCCTCTCAGCTCTTCCAGATAGCTTTCGCTTCTGCACATCTATTTTTAGCGATCCTTATACATTATACATACACATTATGTACATTGCTTTTAGAAATTTGTTGATTTCATATGTTATGATTTCCTTTGTTTCTTTTGCCCAATTTGAGATGTTTAGCATTACCTCCCAATTCGTGTCACTTATTTCTGTCTCTACAGCCAATAATAACAATAGGATAAAGTCTTGTGCGGTGATGGATTCCCTCTAGATGTTACAAACTTTGCTATTTTCAACTTTAATTGCCCCTTGAGAATATATTTCAGGATACTCGTGTGCCTTTAATGATGCCAAAAATGAAGTAATACAAGAGGTATTAGTGGTGATTAAATAGAATTATGTAACCAAAACTATGATTATAGGCGGCTTTAATTTGAATAGGAATTTTTAAGCTCTATTGTGAAAGAGGTCTAAGACGGGCCTGCTCCACTTTAGTAAGGTGTTTTACATATGCATGCACACACCCTTTGCATAATGACAGTTTCCTGCTACACTATACATTCTAAATGAGGAAAAGGCTATCTAATTTGAATGTGAGAACACAACTGAAAACTTTTCATTCAAATTATGTAAAATTATATAAAGCATAGTTTAGGGTCACAGGAAAGCCAAATGGTACACTTTAAAATGTATTCCTCCTGATAAAGTAATTTGTTGAAAACCGAAAGAATTTAAAACTCCTGGTGTAGCAAAGGAATACACAAGTATTAGAATATTCTGGATCTTTAGAATAAAATTGTTCTTAAACAACTACCACAAACATCATTCAGAAGGCAGTCGTTTTAATGCAATGGATTGCTGTCAATGTCACCTGTGTCAAGGCCTTTTCAAAATTGACAGAATTTAAAAGCTTCTAAACGGTTGTGATGACATTTCAGCTGTCATTCTGAATATATATATTAGGCCACAATTCTTGTTTTCTGAGATTGACAGTGCAGTGGTCTCTGATACCCAAGATAATTTATAATCTTTTTGAAAATAAGCAAATGGAATATTGTATTTCTCAGAGTCCTTGAAACTAAAGAATATCCTTATAAACACAGTGCAAGTAACTATCATATTAGGAAGTACAATAACTCTGTTTATTTCCTCAACTGATACACTGTTCAGCCCAGGCTCTGGACCTACTAGTTTGGCTGCTCAGTGAAGTCTAAGCTTCCCTGTAACTCCCAAGCAATTCAGGAGTCCTTTGATACCATACAATTGGAAAGTCTGCATCCTTAGGTCACTTCCTGATGGAATCTCACTTTCGGTCTCCTCCGAGCTCAACATCTCTTCTGCCTTGAGATAGAAATCCATCCATGCATTTTCTGATAGAACCCAACTGTAAATCATAGTTGAAAGGAATGCAAGGTTGAAGGTACAGTTGACAGACATGTCTCAGAAGTGATTCTTTGAAAGAAATTTATGTCAGAATACATATATTAGGCCTAACATTTTTCACTTTTTTCCAACTTACTGAAACTTTAAGGGATTCAAGAAGAAAAGACATGACACTTTTGATAGCTTAATTCTCACATCTCACCCAAATTGACTTCTCAGGGAGCATTTAACAAAATTGATCACTCTCTGTTAATTGAAATACTATCTTCAATTGACTTCTAGGACTTGATCTCTTCCCTCCTTACTGACTGCTCTTTAACAATTGCTTTTGCTGTGCAGACTCATAACCCAACACACACTCTAATGAAAGAAGGCAATCCTCATTTCTTTTCTTTTTTTTTTAATAATTTATTGTCAAGTTAGCTAACATACAGTGCACACAGAATGCTCTTGGCTTCAGAAGTAGATTCCTATGTTTCCCTACTTACATACTACACCTCAATGCCCATCACCCATTTCTGCCTCTGGACCCCCATTACCATCAACCCTCAGTTTGTTCTCTATATTTAAGAGACTCTTATGGTTGCCTCCCCCTCTGTTTGAAACTTTTTCCCCTTCCCCCCACCGCCCCCGCCATGGTCTTCTGTGAAGCTTCTCAAATTCCACAGATGAGTGAAAACATATGATATCTCCTTTCTGTGACTGACTTATTTTCTGCTTATATTCAGTCTGCCAATGATTTCTTCTAATTCTATATTT
>NC_043702.1:155678868-155689964 GCF_006229205.1 Suricata suricatta | reverse complement strand
CACCTCTTCAGATCCTTCACACAACTCCTAAGCACCCACTCAATAAAATATTTCAAATAAATAAATTCTAGAAAAACTACAAATAAACTATACTTTTTCAGAAATATATTAGTCTTTCCTCCAGAAAAAAATGGGGATAATACTATACATCTTATAATTGTGTGTAGGTGACATAAGGTAACCGTTTAAAGGCTTATTATATCAGTACTAATATATATTTTTTTATTTTTTTAGTGTTTATTTAGTTTTGAGAGAGAGAGCAGGGGAAGGGCAAAGAGAGGGAGACACAGAATATGAAGCAGGTTCCAGGCTCTGAGCTGTCAGCATAGAGCCCAACAGAGACTTGAACTCAGGAACCACAGACCATGAGCTGAGCTGAAGTTGGACATTCAACCAACTGAGGCACCCAGGCGCCCCAGTCAGTAGTGATATTTAATCAATAGTAACAATTATTATTTACAGTTAAAATAATCATATTTAATATCATTATGATTATTTTAGAGATAATGGCAGTGTCCAAATATTTTGCCAGGGAAGAAAACAGAGTAAGGAAAACATCCAGGGAGATAAGATTTAGTGTAGCACTGAAAGAATGTGTATTTTGAGGGGCATGCAGAGAAAAATGGAATTAGCAAAATAAATAGGGAAAAGACAACAGTTACAAAACAAGTTAATTCCATGTCATGAACTATTGAATTCCTTTTGTGGTGACAGATCTTTCTCTGATAATCAGACTGAATACTTAATATTAATAGAAGCCTTTGTATCTAAATCTGGTAAATCAAGAAATCAAATCTCTTAAAAATTTTAAATCAAAGTAATGTGTAATGATAAGGAAATTATAGTGACTTTCCTTCTGTGGCTAAGGACGGCTCCCCAGAGGATATTTACCTTCAGCTAAATCATAAAAGATAAAAAAATCCATACAGAACAAAATCAAGGATTTTAGATATTGAAAACAGTACAAACAAGAGCTTTAGGTATAGGAGTTGTTTGGGGAACAGAAAGTAGACCAGTTTTATAGATATTGTTGAGGATGAGTAGGAGACTTTGAAACAACACATTGAACTCTGGGTGTGAGAAAGCTCAAAGGCCAAGGTAAGGTATTTACAGCTTATGTTACTAAAAATAATGGATTTTCAGCTGAATATTCATACAATGAAAGTGATATTTTGGTGATATTGATGTAGTTATGCTTTCCTATGTTCAGAAGGGAAAGAAAAGACATTATAAGGGGCACCTGGATGGCTCAGTTGGTTAAGCATCTGACTTCAGCTCGGGTCATGATCTCAGGGATTATGGGGTTTGAGCCCCGTGTTGGGCTCTGTGCTGACAGCTCACAGCCTGGAGCCTGCTTCATGGATTCTGTGTCTCCCTCTCTCTCTGCCCCTCCCTTGTTCGCACTCTGTCTCTCTCTGCTTCAAAAATTAAAAAAAAACATTTAAAAGTTTTTTTAAAAAGACATTATAAGAAGAGGTATCAGACTAGAGGTAAGTTTCATGATTTAAGAAAGAAAGTCCATTATAAAAGAGTAAACTGGAGAAATAGGAGTGAAAAGGACTACTAAGAAAATACAAAATAAAAGACAAATGAGGGGAAAAATTAGAGACGGATCAGAGAAAAAAGAAGTGTCAGAGATGATTCCTATGTTTTGAGCTTGAAATACTTGGAGGAAAATAATGACATTTATACAAACATGTGGGTGTGATGTTTTGTCACTGACATTAAGCTGAATTGCCAAGACACAGCCTCATAAGACTACTAATTATCTCCTGGGATTAGTAGAGCTGCTCATCACTCAGCTATCATAGTGGATGTTGGCAGTTCCTTGGTAGGAAAACAGACAAGCCAGAAAAATTAGAGGGATAAGTCAGAAGTACAAGCTTAACCTATTTTAATAAATAACATTAATTATTGGTATTATGCTGAAATGGAATAGTTCTCTTCAAAATTTAAGCATAAGTTGGTCCAAGAGTTGTGGGTTATGTTAAGCTGATTAACAAAATTTAAGCATGATTTTTAATGGCTATAGAAACATTTTTTTCACTTTATTTATTCAGTACATACTTACTGAGTCCTTACATGGCTCAAGACATAGAGAGGGACACAAAATGTAAATATGGCCTAAGTAACATAGGGTGGATATTATTTGAATGTAGCCTTACAGACATAAAATACAGTGAAAGGAGTGACTTTCAGCTAGACTAGGATGGTATGAAACAAAATGTTTGTAGGTGGGAAAATGCAAGGAATTTGAAAGGAAGTGTCTAGCTTGGTAAAAATACAGGGCATACCCAGAGGAGAAAAAGTTGTATAAGGCAGGACTATGTTGTAAAGTCCATGACTATCAAAATCAAGGCTTTGGAGATTCTACATAGGAAATGGGGAGTTACTTCAAGTGTTCAGTTCTGAGTAAAATAATAATAAGCCAACACTGTGAACCAGGCACACACCAGCCCTGCTGTCAGTGAAAACTCAATCCAGGAATGAATGCTTCAGTGAGCTGAATTGCTATATTTACTATTATGGGGGAAACAAAGTTAAACAAATTGCAAATTATGCCATTAAACAATTAACAGCATAGCTAAAGGAGGAAACAGGCAATATGTATTCTCACATGCCCACTGCACAAGATAGGATTGATGAAACAAACTATCCTAGATGTTTAAAAACCACTGCAAGAGCTTGACACGGGCCACCCTTTACTGATCCCCACTATGAGGCAGGCAGTACACTAGGTTCCTAACAAGTCATCATGCATGTCCCTCCTCAAAACTCTTCAGAGTCTTTCTATTGCTTCTAGCAGAAAAATAAAAACTCCTTACACTTCACGGAAGCCCTATAAGACTTGTAGGCAACTTTCATTACAGGAACTTTCTTTTTCACACCCTCTACTCCAGCCATCCAGGCATAGCAGCTTTTCAGAACATAACAAATTCTTGCATCAGGGACTTTGCTTTCATTGTTTTTTTCTGCCAGAAATGTTTTTTTCCCAGATTCTTGGAAGCCTTGCTTCTTTTCATCCTTCAAGTTTAAACCTAAAATAATGTTATTCATTTCGTTGTTGGTTATCTTTTCCCAAGTACAGAAAACATTTTGTACATAATAGATACTCATAAATATTTGTGAAATCAGTGAATATATGGATCATTTTATTTTAATTCTTACAACAACTCAGTTTAAAACTACCTAGCTTAAACATGAGGAAATAGAGCTTAGAAATATTAAAATAACTCACCTCTGGTCACCAAGTCCTCAGTGTTAGAGCAAGGATGAGAAAATTATCCCAAAGTCTCTCCAGTGTCAGGCACCACCTTCTTGTAGAATGAAGAAGAAATTGATTCCAGGCTTTCAGGTCTTCAGGAAGTTGCAGCACTGAGCCTGAACTTTGATGGATGATGTAAAAGGATGATCAGAGAAATAAAAGTGCAGATGTGGGATCACTGAGTAGCTGAAATCTCTCAAGGAAGATAACATCTGTGAACAAATAGTGGCCTTTTCATAATTCTTTTCACATTAAAAGTTTTTCTTCTTTTCTGCTTCCTAGAACAACAATATTAAAATATTTTGATATTACTTACCTCATTTAGTCTTGAAACACTTTAAGATAGATGCTATTACTATTCCCTTTTATACCATGGTAATCAAAGATTAAAAGAAATTATAGAACTTGCTTCATTCATATGAATAGCAAGTAAGTAGCTGAAGAAAGGTTTGATTATAGGTCAGAGTGCCTCTTTTAACTTCCATTTAATAAGAAAAATTATCATTTATAGTCTATCTCTTATGAGAACCCCAAATTATGGCATTTTTAGAATCTCCCCCATTTTGCCAAGAGACACTTTAATTCTATTCAACTAGTATTTATTGATTTCCTATTATGTGGCAGATATTCTGCAAAGTGCCAGAAAATAGAAAGATGAATAAGATAGATACAGCACGTGCCTTCCATGAGTTTTTAATTCTATGATTCAAATCTCTTATGCACTCGATGAACATTTGCCATTTAAATAGAAAACTTGGATAAGAAATTTTCTGCTTCACAGAATAAATCCTGGAATCTGTGTAGAGTTGGACAAGTATCTTCACAAGAAGGTTTGGAGCATTTTACAAATTTGTAGATGAATAGTGTGTTCCAGTATAATGGGTCTCTATTAGATCTTGCTGGGAATACTCATGCATAGTAACGGTATGGGGACGAGGGGTACACACACACATGCAAACACATGTAGGTCTATTCTGTGGAAGGCATGAGAGTCCGTGATGAGGGGGATGTTATTTGCTTTATTTTGGCAAACAAAAAGAAACACACATCAGAATGAAAAGTAATAAAGCCTGAAAATGAGGATGGGTTGGTAGAAGCCACCTAGTAAGTTCTAGTTAATGTTCTGCCTATGGAAAGTACATTCCAAGTATTAGGGTTAAAGTACTAAGGAGGGATAAAAAGGATTTGTGGGGAAAATTTAAAAACAGAAAATATCTTGTTTGATTTTTCACCTTGCCATTTTTTTTATAATCTCAAAATAAAGCTTCTCTCTGTTCTATGTCAATGCCAATCCTCTCAACCTAGGAAAAATAATTAAACCAAAAATGTGTTTTACAACCCAGAAAATAAACAGATGACCTTTCTGCTGTTTTGCATCAGATTAACTTTGTGTTTGGGAGAAAAAATCAAATAATATGTGTGTCTACCATCTGTATAAACTATGTATTCCTGGATTAAACTACTGTAATGATATGCAAACTTATTTCCACAGATCAACATTGACTTCAGTACCAGGGACCTCATCTCAAAGAATATTGCAGAACCAACGCTCAAATGCTTTGATGAGGCTCAGAAGTTAATCTATAGTCTTATGGCCAAGGATTCTTTTCCTCGATTTCTAAAGTCAGAGATTTATAAGAAACTGGTAAACAGCAAACAGGTTGGAAATCATAAAAAATGGCTTCCTTTTTTATAGAGAAGGTTAATGATAAACTAATAATGAAGTTATAATTGGGGGAGTGACAAGAGAGATCAACCCTTAATCATTATGCTCAAGGCTAAAATGTTTTAAATATACAAAAACAATATGTTTCTTTTAGGATTTAGAACACATTTTTACAACAGAAGAATTTTTTTTAATATATAAAGCTTGAATATTTAAGTCATTTGTTTAGAATTATTCATTTTATCAGGTACTTAGAAATCTCCTACTGGGAAAGTAAAAGGGAGTTAATAGAGATGTAATACGCTGTTAAATCATAAGTGAACATTCTTATGACATTATGCATTCAAGAACTATGTATCATTGTGTTGCTGAGTGGGAGCCTGTTAAGCACCATATATGTGCTTTTAAATTCCACTTACATTATTCAAAACCTTCTGTAAAAAGAGAGATTATGAACCAAAACACAACCCTCCATTTTGTGTATTCACCTATTTCCTTTCAATCAGGATTTGCCACATAATTATGCAGTGATTATCTAAACTACTATGGCTGTTAGATTAATTAAAAAGAAAACTGCAAGAATGTGTGCATATGTAGATAATAATACCATGGATCTAACTTTGTCAAAATATATCAGTTAGTTCAATTCAATGGCAACACACAGGCATGCGTGTAGAGAAGGTCTTGAGGGTGCAGAGGACTGATTTTCTTAAATTTATAAGAATATGAGGGAAAAGGAGGAATCAAATGGATGAATGGACAGAGAAGTCCTTATAGAATGAACTGCATGGTAATGTGCCACAAAATAAAAAATTATTGCCACATTAACTACTCAAATTAGGGAGTTAAGCATCTATTTACTCAGTACTAGAACTTGTTTATGGAATTCAAAGAAATTTTCAAAATGCATTTTTTGAGATATCCCTAAAATTGTTTCTTTCTATATATAAAATGAATAAGTATGAATAATTTTATGTTAAGATGACAAGCTATAAAGATTCAAGAGATCTTCTATGTTTCCATTTTATTCGCAAAGACTTATTTATTTTTGTTAGTAGCTCCCATTTGGAGATTATTTGAACATTTAAAAATGGAGGACAAATAACATGACTGACTTCATGTTTCCACAAAGTATTCTTTTGACAGACAACATTTTGTCTTTTATTTGTTATGAAAAGTAAACATTTAAGCATATGCAAATGGAATATTCCCTGTACAATTACAAATTCATTAAAGGAAAGCATAATACAAACTGATTGTAAAGTATTCAGTGCACCCTAAAGGAGCACTCACTGGAACATAGCTACATACTTTTCACCATTTATTCTAAAAATTCCAACCTTAATCTATTCTCTATTTAAATAGGAAATTTAAAAATTATTTCCAGGAGGGAAACAAAGATTAGAGATGAAAAAGACTTTAAAAGTTAGAAGGAAACTTAGAAATTAAAATCACATCCTGCCTCCCAGACACAAAAACAAACCACGAGACCTCAGTTACTTCCTCCAGTCACACATCTGCTAAGTGGCCGAGCCTGTAGGAAGAGTGCTTCTCTCCAACGGTGCCAATATGGCGCCTGTCCCTGAAGCTGCGATGTAGACTCCTTCCCTATTAGAACTGCGCTGAGGCCAGGAAATCTGAATCTACCAATCCTCAAATACCCAGGCACTGTTCCTTCCACTGACTATTCCATTGTTTTTTTATACTCAGTTTGCAACTTTTCTTCTTATCACAGAGTGAGATTGGTGTTGAATGGCTGCCTCTCAGGTTTCTGTAACAATGCATAGGAAACTGCAAATCAAACTTCTCCTACCAGAGAAGTAGGACATGATTGGTTATGAGCAAACATACCCTAGGTATCAAAACAATTTATTGAACAATTGGAAACTGAATGACCGCTATTAGATCCCAACCAAAGGCCTTAAATAGCCATGCTTTCCGCCCACTTCCCTCACTCATTCTTCATTCCAAGCTATAATTGTAGGTTTTCTGATTTAATAAGACAGAAAAAGGAACAATTGCATGTTTGGAATAAAAAAATCAGGTTTTTGGAATACTTGGTAGTGAGAATTTTCAGTAAAATATCAGATGTATAACTTCCACATGCGGCTCTATGTATGTCTCTTTCACTCCATATGTTATTTGATTTCATCAGTTACCATTGATGAGTAATTTTATGACTGAAATTTTTAAATAAAAAAGATTAACTTGCAAAAAATGAAAAACAACATTCACGTTCCTGTTAAAATATTTAAATGTTCAATGATTGTGTAATGCCATTTTCTAAAAATATGTCATTGGCTTTAAGAAATGAAGTGCTTCTATCAAAAACTAAGCTGAGCAGTAGAATAATAGTAATTACAAAATATTGATATAGATGTAATCTTCAAATTTAAGAGCTTTTTTCAGGCACAATGTTTTCTATTTTCTGACAGTTCCTACGTGATGTATTTTGAAGCAATTTTTTTGACCTCCATTAGATCAGACCTAAATAAATTAAATTATATGTTCCTAAAAAAAAATCCTATCTCTTTTAATAATCCACTGTGGATCTAAAATCCATGAATTTATTCAAAATCCTTTTGAATTTATTTGAATGTCAAATAGTAAGAATTCATCAATAACAATTACTTAATCATGTAAGTTTATGCAAATGTGGCTTCATACATTTGCCTAGAAAAGATTTATTTTAGCCTAAAAATAAATCCAACAGATTTTTAAAATTAATAGTATATTGTAAAATTCTAAAACCTTCAGGGCATTGCAAACATGAGCTAGTGTCAAACATTATCTTCCCAAGCCTCTTTTTTTAGTTTGTCTATATATAGAATTCACTCTTCTCACCTCCAATGCTTTACTTTTCTCTAGAGTTTTCCTAAATTTTTGTGGTGCAGTCACGAGTGTGTGTGTCACTAGTATTCCCCATGAGAGTACTCTTGATATAATAAAAGCAGAGAAAAAAATTTTCTGTTTCCTTTTATTATATTCTTTCTTACAAACTTGGTTTTATCTTGGCTTTTAAAAAATAGTACCACTCTGGCTCACAACTTTGGAGAAAAGACTAGATTTCTTTCTTGGAATTTTAAGAAAAATTCAAATGTATTTCCTTGGACTTGAAATTTAGATCAAATTGACGTTCTTTGTGTTTATTTGGATCACCCAATCTTCCCAATTATGTATGTCCTAACATAAGCAATCAATATGAATCATTGTTGAAAAACTAAAACAAAACGGAGTCCTGCATTCTAAACAAAACAAAACACAACAAAAAACAAAAAAGAAAGAAAAGAAAAAGATTCTCTTCAAAAATGAAAACAGAGTCTTTGGTCTCAGTATCACTAGCCTTTCTCACATTTCTTTCCTATGGAAAAATTTGATCTCTAGCGTTCGCCCACACGATTCCTATATAACAGTTTTACCTCAGTTATATCTAATGTGGACCTGATTTGCTTCCCAACCAAGCAGCCAAGTAATTTCTTTCATGGTGATGCCAGTTAATTTAAAGTGAAGCCTTTCCACACCTGTGTGAAAAAGGTGGGATATTGTCACAACAGTAATCAATTATTATATGAAAAAAGAGTCACGCAGTCTATGTTCCTCTTATTTTTTTGGTCAGATTTGCCATTTCATTTTAATGGGAAGTCATCAAGAATGAATATCAACTGACAACTATTTAGCTTTGCCATTTTCAGAAGAATTTTTATAGTTGTATGCAATTACAAGTTATAGTGTGTGTTTGAATATAAAATGCATACCTGTAATTTACTCTAACAATAAATGAACAGACATTGGTGTGTTTCCAAGTATAACAGAGGTGGGAAAATAACATTTTTAAATGACCTCATTTCTTTAAGAAACCACATTATTTTTTCGACTTATTTTACTCAAGATGCAAAAACAGGATTGAATGTCTGGTAAAAGAAGAAAAAAACCAACGAAGTAATCAAGTTATTGTTTAGTCATTAAATATTTATGCCTTGAGTTATATGGTATATCTAGATTAAAACCGGCTGTGAATATTTCCGAGAAAAGAAAAATGTCTTGTTCAATTCACATTCTTTTCTTGAGTAATGATTGTGTAATTAACTATTCCTGGATATCTCACATAAAATATCATTGTGTTGACTTATATTTTTACAGATAAGAATTTTAAAGCAGTTAGTTTCTTACAAATACGATGTACTTTTTGTTCTAATGCTTTTAACATTTGTGCATTTAGGAAAATAAATTGTAATATTTGGATCATTAATTTTGTAAATAATGATGGCTCAGAAATTAAATATAATAAATATCTAGCTCTTTTTAAAAGTGATTTTAAAAAGTCAAAGTTTTTATAATGTAGATATATTAAACATTATTGCATATCTTTCATATAGATTTTAATTTTTTAATGTTTTCTTATTTTTGAGAGAGACAGAGTGCAAGTGAGGGAGGGGCAGAGAGAGAGGGAGACACAGAATCTGAAACAGGCTCCAGCTCAGAATCCGATGCAAGGCTTGAACTCAGAAACCACGAGATCATGATCTGAGCTGAAACCAGACTTTTAACTGACAGAGCCACCAAGTCACCTCCAGATTTTAAATAAAATGTCTTATTTTTAAAGTGTTCCTTTACACTTCTAAAAAGTAAATATTTTTGTGCATGATGCCTTTGAATTATTGTCTTTGCTCTACTTTCCAAATATGTCACGTTTACCACAAAGACATAATCAGTAATTTAAAATCATAAGACTGGTTCTCCTTACTTCTTACAAACAGAAAAGATGGGGGGAATTCCTATTATTTAGTTTAAAAACTAGATTTTAAAATTAATCTTTCAAAGCAGTGTTTGTTTCATATCTGGACATAAGTCTTTCATGGAATCATACCAAAATCCATTATTAAAAACCAGGAGCATTTTAAGGGAGATTTAAATGTTGAATTTATGATTGATCTATTACAAGTTTGCTTTTAGTATTATTTATTGTCCAACAATTCTATAGATTCTTTTATAGGATTTTCTTTTTGCTAAAAGCAGTCTTAAAATAAGTAAATCAACCCTAACACTGGACGGTTAAAAATTGATTGGAAACTTCAAACCATGAACACTGTTTTAAACCAGATAAAAAGCCATTTTCCCAAATGTTGTTTCTATATTAAGTGGTAGACACCAATGGAGAGTAAAAAGTATCATTAGGTAGTGATCTTAAGTAAATTTAGAACTTCATTGGGTCGCCTGGGTGGCTCAGTCGGTTAAGCGTCTGACTTCAACCCAGGTCATGATCTCACTCTTCGTAGGTTCGATCCCGGCATCAGGCTCTGTGCTGGAGCTGCTCAGAGCCAGGAGCCTGCTTCAGATTCTGTGTCTCCCTCTCTTTCTGACCCTTCCCTCCTCGCACTCTGTTTCCCTCTCTCTCAAGAATAAATAAGCATAAAAAAACAGAACTTCATTGAGAAATCTAAGGTTACCTATATATGGGAATGCACACATACATCCACTACAGAACTCGGTTTCTGCCTGTTTCTTTTGAAATTAATTGCTTTCTACAATTGGCTATTTTTAAGTCCATATAAATTGTATGACATAATACCTCCATTCCAAATAGGACTAGACTCAGAAAAAAGAAAATGAAAGAGAGTGTCAATCAATTTAGATTTATTTTTGAAATCAATAACCTTGAAAAAAGCATAAATATAGGCAAAATACGTTTACTCTCTCATTCTGTAATTAAGTAAAATGAAATTATTAGCCCTGAAACATGAAGGAACATAGAAGTCCATATGGAAAAACCATAATGTATATTCATAAATGTTTAATAACTATCATCTGATAGTTGAGTTTTAAGAATTTCTCAGTGAATTAACAATCCTGAAATAAGCAGTGTAAAAAACACACAAGAAATTTTAAGTCTTCAAAAAGTGTGCCATAACCGGAAAGACAGCAGCTCATAAAGTATTTTCAGAGAAAAGTAATTTTTACCTTGTGTAAAATATGCAAGTAAAAGAACTATAGCATAAACGATAATTTCAGGATAATATACATGTGTTTACACATGCATATCTTATACATACATAAACTTGATAATGAATATCACTGTATATAAAATAAAATAGATATAAAAAATCACTACATGTAAAATAGACAAGACTAGCTAAAACGGGGCCAGCTGAAACTTAGAAATTGAGA
>NC_043702.1:155666294-155678768 GCF_006229205.1 Suricata suricatta | reverse complement strand
TTTCTCATTGCCATGTAGTACTCCATTGTATATATATACCACATCTTCTTGATCCATTCATCAGTTGATGGACATTTAGGTTCTTTCCATGATTTGGCTATTGTAGAAAGTGCCGCTATGAACATTGGGGTACATGTGCCCCTCTGCATGTGATACCCCTTTTCACTACTGTCTTCATTCCCCAGCTGCTCCTTTTCCATCAGCTTCATGGGCTCCTCTTTCTCTGCCTGCTCTTTAGTTTCCCCAATTTAGGTTTCTGTTCGTGTTCTCATCCTCCCTCAGTGCACTCTCCCGAGGGCATCCAGAGCTCCCTGTCTCCACCACTATGTGTGACTTGACTCCTGGAGTGATTCAGATCCTGTGGGAGCTGAAGCTTAAAGAAAAGGAATACAGAAATCTGAATACAAAACTATGTTTTAAAAAAGTGAATACACACTTAAAACAAAAAATCATAATCTTTGAAGAGCTGAAAAATACCACAGCATTATAGAAAGCAGAAAAGTATCACAACGTAATTAATCATCTGGCACAACTCTATAATTTACTCCATTTCCACTATTTTGCAATGTTATAGACAGAATGCAAAAATAAATCAGGCTTTTACCTAACATGGCTCATCAGATGTAATTTTTTGTTGCTGTAGTATGGAATGCAAAATAATACATGAGACTTCTCACACAGATCAACTTGCTCTATACAGTATCGCTATTCATTTGTGTCTGAAAAAGGAATTCAGACAAAATATACCTCTTATAGTTCCCTTTAAAAAATGAGACATTTATAATTCTGTATTTCATTATCAAATACAATCGCGAAAGAAGAGAACTTCTTTCCGACCATGCATTAGTAAGAGCAAAATTATCCACAGAAAGTTTTACACAGCTGAATTATTAGGACAATTTTCCACAGAACAACTTGCAATTTCATACATTCAGACTTTGTTTCTCTCCCGTGACCCATGTTTTTTCTATACGAGGCACCTTGGGACACTTGGCCTTGCCTCTTCACATGATTGTCAGGTGAGGCAGCCCGTGGGGAGGAGCTGTGTTCTGAGAAGCCTTTCCGGAATCAGGGTGGGTGGCAATAACTCAACTGTGCGGAGACATCCTAAGTACTTTATTCTCAACCTTTGCCTTCAATCCTAAACTACTGTATCATCATCATGTATCAGTTGGATCCCCAAAACTCACCCAACAGTTATTGATGTAGTGTGGTGGAGGGAAGTCATAATGGAAAGAGATATCAGTCTTAGAAAATTGTGGTTAAAATATCTTATTTTTGTAAATCTTACAAAAGTATATGACCATGTGAACACATTGGGTGTTAAGATCCCTCCCAGAGCCACGCTAATGAGGTGGTCTAAAGTTTATCTAATCCAGATGGACATTTCCACCTAGCTGTTATACAAACATCTCAAATTGTACACACTCATAAATGCTCTAGCAATCTTACCTTCATAGAGCACCTCTGATACCCGCTAGTATTCCTTCAGTTATCAGTTTCTGATCACCAAGATGCCTAAGTCTAAAACAGAGAGTCTTTTTAATAATTCTCCTTCAGTCTCATATCACAATAATTGCTAACTGCTACTGATTCCACTTATTTCCATAAACATTGCCACTACCAAAGTTAAGAGCTTCATCATTTCTTCTGTCTTTCTAACAGCCACCTAACTGGCACCCTCTGTGCCAGTCTTACCACATTGCAATTCACTTTTATATTTTGCCAGAGAGACAAAGCTTTCTGAGATGAGAATTATATCAAGTCATCATCTTGCCTAAACCCTTAATGGACACTCATTACATTCAAGACAATTTCCAAACTTCTTAGTCGGGCATATAAAACCCTTTGTAACATATTTTCTGCTTTTTTTTAAGTTTTTTTGAGAGAAAGCACGAGTGTGGAAGGAGCAGAGAGAGAGGGAAAGAGAATCCCAAGTAGACTCCTCATTGTCAGTGCCGAGCCCAACGTGGGACTAAAGCCCATGAACCGTGAGATCATGACCTGAGCCAAAGCTGAATGACTAACCAACTGAGCCACTCAGGCACCCCAGTTTCTGCTTTTTGGTTGAGCCACATTATTCTATTTCCCTCATCTCTATGCCATCCTCCATTCCAATAATATTAAAATATTATAGCTGGCTGCACCACTGCCAAGCATTTACATCCATTGTTCCTTCTGCCTGAAAACATTACCAACTAAGGAAAAGGACTCAGTTTCTCTCATCTTGTGGAACTCTTTCTAAGATGACTGGACCATGGCCACTAACCTTTATCCCTCTAACCTGGATCAAGGCTTCCCAGATAAACCCATTCTGTGCCCTTATTAAAGTATGAATCATGTATTACAATTGGTCTGGTGTTCATATTTAAAAATGCATTAATTTAGTGAACAAGAGTCTGACACCTGGGGGGTACTGCAGTGTTGTTAGATTTGCTGTATTTGTATATGATGACATATTATGAACTGTTGATATTCTGTTAAATGTTCCATGAGACTTGATAATAATGTAAGTTTCCCACTAAAGCAGAAGCTATAACTGACATAAAAGCTGAGACTTTTTAATCTCAAAATCATCAAAATATCTACTCTATCTTTACAGGCTTTAATATTCATTGTCCTTATTTGATCACCAATCATCTTGTTCAACATGATTAAGATTGGTTAGAGTGAAGAATCATGAAAATAAGTAAATATATTAGTAAATACATATTCCTAAAATATCTTTTCTCTGAGTATGAGTCTATTATTTTCATTTCAGCTTTTTCACCTTTATCTTTTGATTTCATATCCATAATCGGAATTCTTTATAGTTCCAGTTTTTTTGAAGTGAATGAGAACTTATAGACATAATCTGAGGGCAGAAATTCTTCCAGATTTTTATTTTCCAAGTGTGGGAACTCAATCCAGTTGTGCAGTCAGCAGTCAGACTATTTATAGTAAGTAGTTGCCTACATTTTCTTAACTTGGGTAAGAGTAAGAGTTCAACTATTTAGAAAAGGTACACCTGCTCCCTCATGCCTTCCAAATGCCTCACCAAGTGCACTCTGGGTTATAAGAGAAGAGAGACTCTTGGAGACTGGGTTTTAACCTCAATTAGCCCCAATCCACACCTAAGAAAAAAATGTAACTACCTTGTTATTACCATATTATAAAAAGGTAACTTTGTAGTTGTCATTGTACCACAAGGCATAAAGATAATATAGAGAGGCATTACATATAACATAGGTATTTTCAAAACTAAGCACTTCCAGAGGCCTGATTATAGTCTAGCGCACCAACTTTTTGCTGCTGTTTTACTCACACTTAACTGCATAACAAAATTTAGCAATTCACGTTTGTTGAGTCTCTTCAAAGCATTCAGATTGGTCTTCATTGAATCAACTCTCTCTTCCTGTACTGATTTTGTGCATTATTTAATTAAATCATGTATTAACAATCTATGAGGCTCTTCAGTGCAGTTCTGTTAAGAGAACATCTAGACTGATTTTTAAATTTAGGGCAATGTAGGAAATTCCATATTTAAGTTGACCAACAAAGTTGTCCGCCTAAACTGTCAAGAAAACCAAAGTTGGAGGCATCACAATCCTGGACTTTAGCCTGTGCTACAAAGCTGCAATCATCAAGATAGTATGGTATTGGCACAGAAACAGACAGACAGATCAATGGAATAGAATAGAGAACCCAGAATTGCGCCCACAAATATAGGGCCAACTAATCTTTGACAAAGCAGGAAAGAGTAACCAATGGAAAAAAGACAGTCTCTTTAGCAAATGGTGCTGGGAGAACAGGACATCAACATGTGGAAGACTGAAACTAGACCACTTTCTTACGCCACACACAAAAATAAACTCAAAATAAATGAAAGACCTAAATGTGAAATAGAAAGCCATCAAAATCCTAAAGGAGTAAGCAGGCAAAAACCTCTTTGACCTCAAATGCAGCAATTTCTTACTCAACACATCTCCAAAGGCAAGGGAAATAAAAGAAAAATGAACTATTGGGACCTAATTAAGATAAAAAGCTTCTGCACTGCAAATGAAATAATCAACAAAACTAAAAGGCAATAATGGAATGGGAGAAGATATTTGCAAATGTCATGTCAGATAAAGGGTTAGTATCCAAAATCTATAAATCACTGGCCAAACCCAATACCTGAAAAACAAATAATCCAGTGAAGAAATGGGCAGAAGACATGAATAGACACTTTTCCAAAGAAGACATCCAGATGGCCGACAGACACATGAAAAGATGCTCAACATCACTCATCATCAGGGAAATGCATGTCAAAACCATATTGAGATACCAGCCCACACCCATCAGAGTGGCTAAAATTAACAATTCAGGAAACGACAGATATTGGCAAGGATGTGGAGAAACAGGAACCTTCTTGACTATTGGTAGGAATGCAAACTGGTGCAGCCACTCTGGAAAACTGTGGAGATCCCTCAAAAAATTAAAAATATAACTACCCGGGGCGCCTGGGTGGCTCAGTCGGTTAAATCTCCGACTTCAGCTCAGGTCAGATCTCACGTTCGTGGGTTCGAGCCCCGCGTCAGGCTCTGTGCTGACAGCTAGCTCAGAGCCTGGAGCCTGCTTCTGGTTCTTTGTCTCCTTCTCTCTCCCTGCCCCTCCCCCTCTCATGCTCTGTCTCTCTCTGTATCAAAAATAAATAAAACATTAAAAAATTTAAAAATATATATATATATATAACTACCCTACAGCCCAGCAATAGCACTACTAGGAATTTATCCAAAGGACATAGGAGTGCTGATTCATAGGGACACATGGAGCCCAATGTTTATAGCAGCATTTTCAACAATAGCCAAATTATGGAAAGAGCCTAAATGTCCATCAACTGATGAATGGGTAAAGAAGATGTGGTTTATATATACAGTGGAATTCTACTTGGCAATGAGAAATAATAAAATCTTGCCATTTGCAGCAATGTGGATGGAATTGGAGGGTATTATGCTAAGTGAAATAAGTCAGAGAAAGACAGATATCATATGTTTTAACTCATATGTGGAATTTGAGAAACTTAAACAGAAGACCATGGGGGGAGGGAATAGGAAAAATACAGTTTCAAACAGAGAGGGAGGCAAACCATAAGAGACTCTTAAATACAGAGAACAAACTGAGGGTTTATGGGAAGGGAACATGAGTGATGGGCATAGAGGAGGGCACTTGTTGAGATGAACACTGGGTATTGTACGTAAGTGATGAATCATAGGAATCTATTCCCAAAACCAAGAGCACACTGTATACACTGTATGTTAGCTAACCTGACAATAAATTATATTTTGAAGAAAAGAAAAAGAAAAAAAATTGGAAAAAGAGAAGTGGTCCATTTCTTGTCAGAGCTTAAATTTCTGTGAGTTAAAAATATGATTCAAATGCAAAAGAAAATAAGTACACATTGACAAAACTATTTTACTTAATATAAAAGAATCAGCAAGATAGTAAGGTTGTTTCAAAACAGATGAGTGAGATTGAACTACTTATACCAATTGAAGATATTAAAATATAATTACAAAGCTGTATATGAAACCAGCTAACATCCTAGACAGTAATATAGCTATTATCTTCGGATATCTATTCTACCAGACACAATCTATTGTTCCTCCAATGGGGAAAAGTCATTTGCAACTTATCAATCCAAAAGCTATCATCTACCTTCATGGAGTCTGAATCCTGATCAATAGTAAATAGTAAATCAAGTAATGGTTCATTCCCATAGAGCAGGAGTTGGCAAGTGTTTTTTATAAAGTGTCAGATAGTAAATATTTTAGCATTTATGGGCTACATAAAGTCTCTGCCACATACTAATTTTGTTTCATTTTTAATAACTCTTTAAAAATGTAATATCCATGCTTAGCTCGAGGGCAGAACCTTCAGGCCTTGTGACAGATGTCACCTGTGGACCATAATTTGCCAAACCACTGCCCTAGACCACAAAACAATCCTCAGATGAACCTGTTGCACAAGGTATGACACTGAAAATACCTGTGGCCTTCACTTGCCTTTTCCCCAGATTTGGGGTAATTTTTTAACCATACAAATAAGGAAGTAGAAGCAGAGAGTAAATTGGCTCAAAATTCTAAAGCAAGATTCATAACTGGGACTTGAGTTTGACCTCAATGCCTTGTTCTCTCATCTCTTTTAATCACATATATGTGTGTACACACACAGTTGTTACATAGTTTTCATGAATTATTGTAAAAAGATTTTATTTTACTTATTCCTTTTATATTGTGATACATAAGATATGTCATAAGATATCCACACACTGTTTTCCATATTGCTGTGTTGGGTAATTGTAATCATAGCCCATTCTGTTTGCAAAAAAGTCAATGTCAGTTGAGGAGAACCTAGAAGGAAGGAGTAAAAGAAAATGAGAGAACTCTGACTAGTAAGGCCAATAAAGATGTTTATCACTTCAAGAGAGTTGGCAGGGTCCAGTAGGGACAACAACAACCATTCTGAGTATGTTAAAGAGAGGAAATTTAATACATGGAATTAATTACAGAAATTATGGGCGAGGGCACCTGGGTGGCTCAGTCAGTTAACCTTTCAACTTTGGCTCAGGTCATGGTCTCACAGTTTGTGAGTTCAAGCCCCAAATTGGGTGAGGTCAAGACTGTTTCAGGTGAGCTCAAGCCTTGCTTCAGGGTTCTCTCTCCCCTTCTCTCTGTGCCTCAGCTCGCTCTCTCTCTCTCTCTCTCTCTCTCTTAAAAATAAAAAAAAAAAGAAGTTATGGGTGAGCTGAAAAGCTAAAATAAAAAAACTGGTGATGAAATTCAGGGATAACACCAGCAGGAAGCCACTTTCACTTTTAGGGCTAAAGGTATACCAAGAGGAGAGGATGTTAACAGACCTCAAAGCCAGACGTGTCTGCTGTGACTTGCAGAAGTTGGAAACACAGAAGGAAGGCTATGTTTTGAGGCATGGAAAAGACATAGTTCCTGTTGGAGATACCACCCAGGACTGAGAGGAGGGAAAATTCCATGGATTCTTCCATCCCCACTCCACTCACCAATTCTTGTCTATGGTTCCCTTGAATCAACCCACTGTTTTAAAAACACTGTAAGAAAAAGAAGAAAGAAAAAGCTAATATGGAAATAGAAGTAGGGAAGAAACAAGAACCAATGAGGAATCAAGAAAGAAGGGAGCAGAGTGCACAATACAACATATTGATTCTCAAGACTAAGCTTTCATTTCATTTATGCCAGTCCCTGATAAAGATTCAAGTTCATTTATGAAAGGTAATGGGTTAAAAAAGAGGGAAAAACTATGAAATATACATAGCCTTCTAATCTCAAGCATATTTATTACTATTAACATTATGATTATCAGATACTATTTTAAAATCTGCTAAATTTAGATAATGAAAAAGAAGACTCTTACCTCATTGAATTTGCATTTTTCAGATAATTCTAAATTCTAAATATAATAACATAGTTATTATGCTGAATTACTTTTATTAAATACAAAAGGATTTAAATCTTTAAGTGTTTAATGAAAATTTATATTTTATGAAATGTATGTATTATAAAGCTCTATTTGAGTTATTTAAGACTGCTATTTTGGGGTGCCTAGGTGGTTCAATCGCTTTACCATCTGACTCTTGATTTCAGTTCATGATCTCAAGGTTCATGGATGGGATTGAGCCCCATGTCAGGTTCTGTGCTGACAGCTCAGAGCCTGGAGCCTGCCTGGCATACTCTCTCACAATCTCTCTGTATCTCCCCTGTTCATGCTTGTTCTCAATCTCTCTCTATCTTTCTGTCTCTCTCTCTCTGTATCTCCTTCTCCCTCCCTCAAAATAAATAAACATTTATACAAATAAATAAAACTTGATTAAAATTAGGCTGCTTAAAATTTTTGAGAATGCTACCAAAATTATAAACAATTTTAATGTTCCATGAATTAAAAATAGTATCTAGTAGTAATTAGACATTTACAAGTTTTAAAAGACAATCATTTTTAAATATGAAAAAATGTAAGCATTTTTATTAGGCCTGAATATTTCAGAAACTTGTCTTGAGAAAAATACAATTTCCTGGGGACACAAAATATAAGAAAATAATTGAAGAACATTATGGTTAGACTTTAAAAAAAAGAGTCTCTTTTATGGTTTGCCTCCCTCTCTTTTTTTTCCTTCCCCTATGCTCATCTGTTTTGTTTCTTAAATTCCACATATGAGTGAAATCATAGGGTATATGTCTTTCTCTGACTGACTTACGTCACAGCATAAAACTTTCTAGCTCCATCCACTTCCTTGCAAATGGCTGAAAAAATTTAATGTAAAACTTTTAAGATTACTTTTCTCCCAAGAATAAAATGTTAAGCTTAAAAATGTTGTAGCTTTTCAACAAAACATGCAGTGTACTGGCTGTCAAGAGCAACACAATACATTATGCAAATATAATTTTACCCCCACTGTAACACTGAATAAATGCACATACAGTATCATAATTAAACATGTCTTCTTAGTACTATTCTAAACTTACCATACAACAGCTCAGCTGTCATTAACGGGTTAGTCAGTATATGTTACAAGTATTTGTTAAAATCAAAGCTATAACTAATTCTATATGATAATTCTTAAAATAATATCTTGCTTTACTATTCTAACTTACTTTGTTATTTTTCATTAAGGTTTTTTAATGTCTATATTTTAGAGACAGAGAAAAAGAGAGATAGACAGTGCTTGAGTGGGAGAGGAGCAGAGAGAGAGACACATGCACACACACACAAAATCTGAAGTAGGCTCCAGGCTCTGAGCTGTCAGCACAGACACTTAAGTCAGACACTTAACTGATTTAAGCACCCATGTGCTCCTATCATTTTATAAAGTAAGCGAGCAAAAGAGTACCAGGATGGCTTAGTCAGTTAAGTATTCACCCTTGAGTGGGACTCAAGTTCATGGGATTGAACCCCACTTTGGGCTCTATGCTGAGGCTAGGAGCTTGCTTGGGATTCATTCTCTCTCTCTCTCTCTCTCTCTCTCTCTCTCTCTCTCTCTCTCTCTCTCTCTTTCTCTCTCTCCCTCTCTCTCTGCCCTTCCCTGCTCATGCTCACTTACTCTCTCTCAAAATAAATAAATAAATAAATAAATTTTTAAAAGATATATGTTAATCTTACTTTTAAGTTAACAAGCTAGCCTACTAAAATTCCATAGATGTTAGCAGAAGACATAAGACTCCTGAATCTGAAACCAAAAAATGTTATTATTTATAGCAATAACAATGAGCCAGATTATCAGCATCCTTGTGTCCCAGCTCCCAGAGGGCAATGTGCAAGAGGACAGGTGATACCTGCATGCTCAGTAGTTTGCTACAAGAGAGAAACACTGTTTATAGGGAATCTGAGTCTTTTATAGTAGGCAGTAAATATGCCTATCCTCTGTTCCGAAAAGAGACACTATTCTCCAAGGCTGTTTGTTCCACAAACATCTTTGAAAAATTAGACAAGAAGAAAAGTGCTCAATGCCTCTACTTTTAACTTGAGCAGAAATGTGAGAAGATCATAGAGAACTGTCTCCCAACAACCACCCAAAGCCCAGAAAATAACGAGTCTTATTATAAGGAATACGGGGGAAACGCTCAGACATTTTTGTTCTGTTGACTGTGACTATAGAACTGTATTTGAAGTTTCAGGAAGCCATTCCCTGATAGCAAGAGGTAATAATCAACAGAAAAAGTAACAGTCATCTTTTGCTAGAGAAAAAATATATATATATATTTATATCAAAATACATTACTTTTTATGAGATGGGATTTTTTTTCTCCTTGGAAACTCTTCAACAAGCTGCCTACAAATGGATAAGAGATATGTCTGGAAAAAGAGGCCTATATTTTTTAAAGATGGTAATACTTTGAGTTAACAGATTGCATTTAAAATAAGTGTCACAAGTGAGATGACTCAACTGAAACTTCACCGCTCCCAGATCTGCTGTTTGCTGTCTTCTAAAAAGAAGTCATCATTTCAAATCCCAAATTAACCGCATATAGATTTAGTTGTGTCACACCTTGTGGCTCCATATTGTGGTTGTGCAAGATTGCAGCTGAGCAATGTTGCCCACTTGGAAGCCAGCTTCATTTACTGTGTCGCATTAGTCCTGAAAGTCCTGTGCGGTAGACGTCGATCCATTTCCATGTCTGTTTAAATCCATTGGTGTGAATTGGGAGTAATACTAAGTTCTGATGTTACACCGATTTTAAAAATAATTAAACACAGTCCCCACGGTGAGGGGCCCAGGACAGCTCCTTCTCAAGTCGCTTTTCATCAAATACAAAGATATAACTTATGGATGCATTAAACCAACTACAGTAAAACATTTTAGGGAAAGACTCAATTAAAACAATGAGTTAAAATCATTGAGTTTTATTTTTTTGAGGGGTGGTAGTCTAATTTTTAAAATTTATGCTCTCTTTATGCCAATTCCAACAAATCTCTACAAAATAAGGAAATGTCTTAAGTAACTTGATATACTGCTATATCATTTAGGTGTCTAAGGCTGTGCACCAGATTGCTTGAAATACTTTTTTAAAGCTATTTTATTTTGCTATTAATTTCTTCCTGTGGAGTTTTTACTCTCACCTACCTAATCCGGTATTGGAAGTAAGAATAATTCTAGTTGACAAGATCACGGAAAAAGCAGTTACTGCTCCATCCCTCTTTCCATCATCCATCTATCTATCCATCTGTCCATCCAATGACTTATCTAGTCATCCATGTAAACCTTTAATTAATACAGCAAGTAATTAAATGTTGAGTTGCTTCATAACTGTGGCTGATAGAAAAGTGAATGAAAAGCAAAGACCTCTCTCAATGGGTTAAATAATATGTTACTTTCATTGATCAAGTTATAGGACAATTATAACAATACAATGATAGAAATTCCTTTATATGAGTCAGATGAGACAGAGCAGAGAGTTTAATAAAGAAAAAGAGTGTATGTGTGTGAATGTGTGCCTATTTGCCAGTTTGGAACAGAGCCTCAGAAGAAATCTAAGGAAAAAGTTAGGTTTAAACCAATCCTCAAATCTTACCAGAGAGGGTGATAAGATATGAAATGTAATTGGAGAAAAAGAGAGAGGTTGGGGGAGAATGTGTGTGTGTGTGTGTGTGTGTGTGAGAGAGAGAGAGAGAGAGAGAGAGAGAGAGAGACAGACAGACAGAGAGAAAGAGAGAGAGAAGTATGACTTAAGAAAATTTCAATGCCAACCCACCTTCATTCTGGTCCTATATCTATTAGTACTCATTGATCTCCTCATTTCTGTAGCTGAATGTGAAAGTTGTTACATACAGCGTCCCTAGAAATTCTACCACTGCTCTTCCCAACCAAAACCTAAAAAGCCAAGATTGTAGGTGTCCACACAAAAGAGGAATAGAACTTCTCCTCTTGGCTTTGCTTTGTTGCCTGTAGATGCGTCACAAGTCAGAGGTGTTGATTCTCACATTCGTGAAACCTGTGTTGGATACTTGCTATGAGGTATGTATGTAATGCACGCGTTTCTAGAGTCACAGGATAAGATGTCTGCCTCTGTGGAAAATATAATTTAGCAGCAAAGAGAAAATAAATAAATCCAATAATATCTTTTGTTCTAGGGAAAGAACATGAAAAAATATATCAAAAAATATATATCAAAATCTGACAGGGACAGAAAGCTCAGATAAAACTTTACAAAAGGTATCTAGATTCTCTACGTTGGAGTGAGAACTAAGCTATGGAAGATGTTTAAGTAACAAAGTAACAACATCAAAAAAATTTTTTAGAAAGACAAATGTCTGTTGTGTTGAAATGAACAAAATTTCTGCTTCTAGATATGAAATGTTTATGTATAATCTTTTAACTGTAGGAATGTTTATCAAAATAGTCTATTTCTTCCACCTCCTTTCCACATACAAGTGATAAGCAACTTTGGGTCAAAAAGCTTTCTTTTCACAAGGCAGCGGGACGGGGCTTCATACACAGTGAACACATTTTAAATACTCCTACAATGTCTAATTTAGAACCCGACAACACAACAACCTGAAGCTGGCAGTGTCTGTGTGCTCTCCGTAAGGTATAAAGAAGTTGATCACAGACCCTGAAAGTGGTTATAAATATGGTAGACATGATTATAAACACCTTGATTGTGTAAACCTTTCATGTTCTGCATGCCACTGAATTAAAAGGTTAAGTCAAGTTTGACTAGAGTTCTGTAACCGGTCCTTTAAAAATAGGAACGAGCCTCTCTCTTGCCTATTCCCTTGGTCTACACCCAGGCAGTGGGTTCATGGGTAGGGAAAAAACTAACATTTTTCATAGACTAAACTCTCCCTTAAATCTTTCCAGCTAATCTCCAGAGGAAATTCCCAGTGGGACCCACATAGGTAGTTTAGAATGAGATCACCTTTCTACCTGATCATTTCACATCAAAATTCATTCCATTAGGGGGGGAAATTCACCACTAAACCTTCATC
>NC_043702.1:155663118-155666194 GCF_006229205.1 Suricata suricatta | reverse complement strand
TAAATTCGTAATAAAGCCCTTTGCTTTTGCATGCGTGCTTCGGCCTCCCTGGCGGTCTCTGGTTTCTGGGGGCGATAAAGAAATCTTGAGTACAACACATTATTTAAAATTGATTTCCAATTAGTTTTCTTTTTATGACTTCAACCTATTCCCTAGTTTTTGCTACTTAACTTGGTTTATGATAATCAAGAGAAGTGCTGGAGAAAAACTCCGCTGTGCGGAAAGATGAGTGCAAAATTGTCATTATAAAACACAAAACACACGATTTAATACAAATGAGAACTCACTAGACGTATATTTCTTTAATTTCATACACAAAATTACTCCTTGCCTCTAATTTAGAAAATATTCCCGGAACTTTCAGTTATAGGAACAATGAGCAGATTGCATATTTCCACCTTTGTAAAGGTATCATTTTCTGACAGTATTCTTTCTCTTAAGCTTTTTTTCAGGATCTTGATAACTAAGGTTTTTCGGGATATATTCTCCATCTAACACTGACAGGAGCAAAATCACAAACCTGTGCCTGACTCATTCTCTTTTCAGATTTATTTTTATAAATGAGCCAGTGGCTACGCCTCCTGGTCACCATGACAGCTTCCTGCGCCTGAAAACCAGCCCTTTAACACTGACACTCTTGTCCTACTCAGATTCGACTATTTGCATTTAAAATGAGCGAAAGCTGAATTAAGTTCTTTTTTCAAGGTTTCCTGCAAATGGGTTTGTATAAGGTTGCTGTTGGAGTGCGAATAATTTACATACTGCATTCATTAGTCATAGAAATAAGTAAAGGCAACTTATAGGAAATGACTGAATTTGGAAGCTAACTTTTTTTCTTTCTGGTGGCACTATTGATTTCTTGACTCCCTTCTGTTTTTCTTTAGTTCTAAAAGCGCAAATGATAGGCAAGAAATTTACTAAAATATTGGGAATTATTCCAAGAAAAATTTGTATATGAATTAGGACAAGAAGTGTGTATGTACATAAGAGAAATCTAGAAGAAGAAGAAAAAAAAAAGAAATAACAATGCCTACCTAGGGAAAAAAGAAAAGCCCAAAAAAGAGAAAGTCACATACATAAGTCCTATACCAATTATGATTATGAAGAGTGTAATGGATTTTACTTTGCAATATTTTGATACTGCAATCTAGTTACACATCATATTCACGCATGCTATATCTTGACAGTTTCTCTCTTTTTAAAACTCTGTGGGAGCACCTGACATTCAGTCAGTTAGGATGCAACTGCTGATTTCAGCTCAGATCATAATCTCCTGGTCATGAGAGATTGGTCATGAAACATCAAGCCCCAAGATAGGATCTGCACAGAGCTTGGAGCCCTCTCCCTCCCTCTTCCTCCCTCTCCCGCTCTTTCTGCCCCTGTCCCACTCTCCTTCTCTCTCCCTTTCTCTCAAAACAAATAAATATACACTGGGGGAACTGTGTGGATGTGTAAAAAGAGAAAGGTGGACAGAAAAGAAAATGCCATCATGGAAATTATTTAAAATCTGATCTTTCCAAGCTCTAGTCTAATTGAATAAATAACATCAGAAATAAATTCATGGAACAATTTCGAAAAGAAGTTTAAAAATAGATATGTATAAAAATTCTTTCTACTAAGCAATTAATCGTGTTAGAAAGTTTCAAAAATGTTGAACAAAGTACAGAGGAGACTAGAGCTATATACTTGCGTAACTCCATCAGATGTTAATTAGTTTTCTCGTTCTGCCATAAAACAATGTACCACAAACTGGGTGGATTAAAAGAGAAATGCATTGCTTTACAGTTCTGGAGGCTAGAAGTCTGAAATCAAGATATGGACAGGATTAGTTCTTTCTGACCCCATGCAAAGAGCATCTATTCCAAGAGTCTCTCCTTGGCTTGTAGATGGCCATCTTTAGATTTGTGTAGGATTCTTTCTGTGTCCAAATTTACCTCCTTTTATAAAGACACCAGTTATCTTGGATTAGAAATACATCCTACTCAATTATGACCTTATTTTAACCAAATACATCTGCAACAATCCTACTTCCAAATAAGGTCACATTCTCAGGTACTGAGGGTTAAGACTTTGACCTATAGAATTTGGTGGGGATACACAATTCAGCCTATAACAGGTATGATACTCTTCTGAAAAATAAAAAAAAACTACCAGCAGATAGCCAACACGAATTATTTTTACGTTAATGTTACCTAAATATTTAAGTAACAAAACAAATCTGTATCTTATACTTCACATAATACAAAATAGCCAAAAACAAAATTTTAAATGATATACAAATAAGATGAATTTAAATTAACAACGCTAATTTAACATAATAGGGGTGCCATTTGCTGCACCCATATCACACTTCATAATATGAATGTGCTTTGGGAGCTGCAGTATTAGTTCTTGTGATTTCAATGTGTGCCATGGATAATTCCATTTTCCCACTAACTTCTTCTATTTGAACCTCCAAAAGCAGAAGTGGTCTCAGTAGTACATGGCTTCCCCTTTTTTGGACATCTGGTATGTTTGAATTAAGAGACAATGTTATCTCTTGCTCTGAATCTCTTTTGAGTTACCAATGTAATGTGGTATCAAAGATATCAAAATCTTATTACATAATCCACTTATTCATTCCTTTACCCTCAACTACTATTCCTACTTCTCTTCACCTATGCCCCAACTTTTCCACTTTTGGAAGGGACTTTCGGTTCAGCCACTATGCTGGTCTAGATTGCTAGTCTAGTAAGTAGTACCCTCAGTCCCCTTCCATTCATGTTAGGGTGAGGGTACATGGGTGTAGAGTGAGTGGGCTCTCAACCAACGGGCAATACACCTGTATTCACTATTAGTGCCACCTTTGTCAGATGGGGGAAGGCAGAGCCCACTCCCTCAGGTCCTTAGGAATCCAACATAGAAGTTTAAAAATATTATTAAAATGTCTTGCTTGGGAGTCATTCCTATTCCCAACACTTCTATTTCCAGCGCTGGTCTTATGACCACTGAATGAGGTAGGAAAAAGAAAGCTGAGTGATATGAGAAGGAAGGAAGGAAAGGCAGGAAAGGAAAGGAAAAGAAAGAAAAGGAAAAG